>NW_013525292.1:1573917-1601575 GCF_000836215.1 Papilio polytes
CACCGCACCTTGGGCCCCTTGTATCTGTTAACTCGATTGAAACGGTGCGATCCAACCATGATCACAGGGTTACCAGCTCTCGTCGTACCGAATATTGGCACTGGAACGAAATACAATTTATAAGTATAGCTTCAATAGTTTATATTACGAATTTAATTAGAATTAACTGGAACTAAAGCATATATGGAAATAAAAACCTTGTACCAATGTTATTATAGTATATTTTCAAGCAACGTCTTATCGATAGAGGACTTGTAGTCACCAACTATAATAAATGTTCGAGCCTTGATGGATCCAAAATGCGGGATTACCATTACGTATGATATTTTAAGCTCTTTAAACCAACCATGTAATTCAAAAATAAATACCTGACAGTTTCTAGAAAACATTTTAAACCAATAAAATAAAACAGCAAGAGTTTTTTTTCATACATTCTATTATCACCAATAGTTAACATTTATATCATCACCAGGTCACTATAAGTCCCCACTGAGGGGCTCACAGCCTACCCTAAGTAAGGGGTGACTAGGCCATAGTCAACCACGCTGCACTGCGGGTTGGTATGAAATAACAAATTATTTATATTAGATTTAACATTAGAGTTAAAAAAATTGACGACAATTTACTACCTATTTGAATTCAACAAAAAATAAAAAACCTAGTGATTATGATTGAGATTAGACCGAAGTACAACACAATCTTTAGTAGTTTTAATAAAAGCTCTGCATTTCGTTCGAGTTTTGGTTGTACACTGCCATCTGTCGAAATGTTTTCCCACGTTGCCTTTACAGAAGCGATAAGACCCATGCGATAACCTTAAACCGCCGCTTCTTGTTTTTCCAATTATAACTGAAAAATTACCATACAAAGTAAAATGTTAACCAATTGACAAACAACATAAATATTATTCAATTTTGTACATAACTGGTTAACAAATTTTTTTAACATCTAAAATTGTCATTTACAATTAAGAAACAAATGCTAATTGGGAAATTAAAAATAAAACAACAATATTAAAAATCATAAATACATATTCTTATATAAAGTATTAAAATATTAGTCGAGATAAAAATTACTCACGATTAAATACTGAAAAAAAAAAAACACTTTTATTTATCCACCACCAAACCTAAGTAATATTTATGTTAATAACATAGTGCACTTCATCTCTTATTAACCAGCCCCCTCCCTCTCCTCTCCTAGACAAAATAACATTCGATTACCGATATCGTTGATTGAAGTCATAAATGTATGAAAACGATAACAACTCTCGTGATAATTCATGTGCTTGTATTGTATCTATTCATATACGTTTTGATCCATTTTCTAAATTCAATTTGCATTACCGATAATCGAAAGCCACTTTATCTAGAAAAAAAAATAACTTTATTAATTTCCCCTTGGGCTAGAGACTGGTGTCCAAACTAGGGTCGCGCCCTGTGCCCTAGAAGGGCTAAAGTTAGTAAATTTTTAACTAATACTATTTTGGTACTAAAAACTAATAACATTAACACTTATCTCTACCCAACCTATAAACTGTATTGCTTAATATTATTTGCTAAAAAACGGGAAATCAATTTAAACTTCGGGTGCAAGTGCTATTGGCAGATTTAAAATGACGCATATAGAAAAGCACCGATTCATTATTAAATACAAAACTTACTTAATGTGCGTTTCCACTGCGGAAACACTTACACAGATACATATTTCCATTTCCTTTAATCTCTTTAAAAAAGTAGAGACAATTTATTCACAGCTGCATGTGTTTTAACAGTGGTAACCCACGGTTAGCTTTCACTAAAGTCTAATTCATAAAACGTAAAATGTACTAAACATATAAAAATACTTTATCATTCCCCGATATGCCTACATTATCTACTTATTTATTGTATAATTGTCCAAGATCAAATTTTCGATTTCTATTAATAAAATTTATCCTTAAACTAACCACGAATTTAATAATTGAATTATTTGTTATTTACATTACAATTTTAACATTTCTTAACCTTCAAATTTTCATCTTAATCAATTATTTTTATTAACAATATGTCGTATTTAAAATTTTCCTTAAAACAATAGGCCCCCGTATAACATTTATTTAACCTAGCTGCAAAGTTTACTTCCATATTGTCCAATTTAACAAAATAAACTGACAAAGATTTGATTTGTCTTAAATATTAAGTGGTCTATTAACCTACACGTTACGATAAATAATGAGAAAACAATCGTGTGGAAAACTTATAAATAAACTGATATATCTTAGAATCTATTAGCACTAGTATGTGCCAAGGGGTCGTGGAAACCCCATACTCGTACTATTGCATTATCCATGGTGTGTAGAGACGCTCTGCAGCCGGCCTTCGCTTTCACACAGACCCATCTGATACGACTCCCGTATTTATTAACTCTATTGAAACGATATTGTCCTATCATAATTACAGGATTTCCACGCTGAGATTGGGCGAAAACTGGATTCAGATCTGCAATACACACTATAAATTAATACCATGTAGTATAAAAATAAGACAGAAAAAAGTAAGGAGTATATACATTTTTAAAAAAAAAAAATAATTTGAAAACTTTATTAATCATTAAAAAAAATCTAATTAATTCAACTTTCACGCATTTTACGTTACGTGATTAATCTAAGAGATATTGTTACAAAATTTCTGTCTACGTGAAAAATTTAAATAGTAAATGTGTGAAAATATGACGCATTTCTAACTAATTTGATCTTAATTTCTTCATTCAGCAAATCTATAATCAACTTTTAACCTTATATATAATAACTTAAACTAGCTTAATATACAAGTTAAGTGAAAGATCGTGAAAAAATAAAGACAAAACTTAAACATTACATTTCACAGATTTTCACCATTGTACTATGTTTTTAACTACCCAAGAAATGTCTTCAAAAAACATTTGTCGTAAAAAAAAGTTTCAAATACCGTTGCCGTAAAAGACCACTGTTATAATTTTAAAATTACATTTTTTTTACAATACAAATTAAATCTATCATAAAGGTGAGAAAAAGTAATACCCAGATAAAGATATAAATTTACCAAGAAACTAAAAACAATAAACAATAAAAAATAGTGAGTTCTTTTTTATTTTGTTTTGAACATCACATACTTAATAACTAATAGCTGTTCTAAAGCTGAAATTCGAGTTAAATCTAACTTAAAATAAACTTAGTCTTCAATGGTTATGTTTGCCGAGGGTTTTCACGATGACGTTATCAACCGTAGTGATGGCGGCAGTACAGCCGGATTTCTTCTTAATACACGTCCAACGTACTTTCGATCCCCAGCAAGCGTGCTTGTTGAATCTCCATTCACCAATCTGTACTATCAAATTCCCTCGCTGAGACAAACCGAACTTTGGCTCTGAAAACCGAATATTAAATTACATCCCTGAACATACACATTAGTAATAGTAACTACTGCATTATATAAAGAAAATAATTAAAAAACTACTGCTTTCCTATTAAATAGTAAAAAGAAAAAAGAAAAGAAATGTTATTTAATTTTAAACACACATATGTTAATAATCCTTTATTTACATATATTCTTCTTCTATCTGGTCTACTATCATAATCACATTTCTTTTTTTCCTGACATGCGCCGTCGAGGTTTCTCGCCTGCCAGATACATCGCCACAATTTAAATTCTAGAATTAAATAACTTTGTTCGAAAAAATCATTACAGATAGATGAAATAAAACCACCGAATTGTACTAAAGTCGACAGATAAAATATATTTCTCATCGACTCTTATAAAAAAAAACAAGGTTCAAAGTAAACAAAATATGAGATAGAAGATATCAGGCATAGCCTTATCTATTTTATTCCAATAACTAACAACTTAAACAGATGTATATAATTACAAAAAAATACAGTCTTTATTAACATACTGTTGTATAGAAACAATTCGTCTATACGTATAAAATTAAAAACAAAAAGTATTGGAAAATATATCCCTTAACCTAGAATCTAGATCATTTTAACATAGTAAGGAATTAAATAAATGTTAACCTATTTGTACATATATATTGCACTCATCATATATTAACATTCATAAAAACTTATTTAAAACTTTAACAAATTATCACTACAAAAAATCAATTATTTCGTTGCTTGGAGAGTTTTTATCTTCACCTATCTTATTTTAACTTAAAACTAATAACTTTAAATGTAAATGTAAAAAAATGTACATAATAAATTCTGATTTATCTTATCTACGGATCTTTTTGGTACCATAAGGTAAACAAAAGTACACTTTAGCCTATAATTTCAATATTCTCCTCTCTAACCACCAATTTTACACAATTGTTTAAAATATTTCCATACTCTATATTTTTTCATAATCCCTACAAACTATAATATAAATTTACGAGATGTTTCAAAAAATTATCAATCATATTTTACACAACACTAAAAATCTATCAGTTTCAACTTTTGATTTGAAGCGTGAATCCAAAATGCCATCTACCGAAACCTGTAGCCGCTAACTATACTTTTCATTAAATTATTTGTACACACAATTTAAGTACGGAGATCAAAGTACAATCCACAAACTCGTCCTGGAAATAATGAACAAAGATGTGACTGGTCGAATCGCCTACATCAAGTCGGTTATCATTGGCACCGCTGAGAGGTTGAGGAAAACGGAACCTGAAAGAGCCCGTAGTCTAAAACAGGAGCAGGCAGTGGGACCGCAAAGTCGGAAATCCTAAGTGGCCCGGAAAATTTAGAGATTCTCATTGTTTTAGGACCACTTTATGTCGATAGATCACTCTAGTTTAGGTACTTAAGTACAGATTTAATGATTATGCCATCCGATAAGTTTGACAAGCCGGTTATCGACAGTAACAGCAACACACCGGCATCCAAATGACTTCCTCGCGTTACATTCCCACCAAGTTTTCAAGCGTCGAGTCAATTTCTTTATAAATCTATAGTTGCCCCATAATATTGTGGGATTGCCAAATTTTGTTACTTCAAATTTTAGAGGACTATTTAAGCCTGAAAATGAAGACATTTTTAGAAATCTACGATACCGTAAGTAAGGTTCTAACAAACTACAATTCTAAAAGTTGATCTAAATTATTGTAATATTTTTTATTATCTCTTTTTTAATATTGTAAGATGAAAACGAGCGAGATGTTAACTCGATTCGCCGGAATAGCGACCACTGCCCATACACATCTTAGTATGTTTATTAAAAACCATGCGTAAGTAAACATTTTCATCTATTGTCCGCTTACTTTTTTACTATTTACCCTCGAAACAAATGCGGATATGACACTCCTGCGCACTGATTCTGAAAACATACTAAAAATAGACAATACTAAAAAACTTATAAACAATCAACTAAAATTTATTCCACAAATTCAACGATATAACTATTCAATATCCTAAACACCAGTTTAGAATTGCAGAACTTGTATCTAATACTACGAGGATGCACAGAAAGAGGAAGTGTTAAGAAAATTGGATACCATAATAAATTTGAAATATTAATGGCTGTGAGTATCTGCAAATTTAACGATAGCCTCGTTTTCAAGAACGACGAAAGCGTTACATCGATTATTTGTTTTGATGCAGGTCCAACGCGACATACTTCCTCTTCTCTTCATGAATTTGAACCTGTGGCCGTCCACCACGAGCATAGGGTTCCCAAACTTGCTCGTGGTGAAGTAATAAACAATTCCTAGAACAAACGGATGATTTTAAACAATTACTTCATACAACGAAATACTAAATAATTTTCAATATAGAGGAAACACAATTCTTTCCGCCATTCAAACGGCGAAGCGACCGCTGCCAATAGACATCCGCAATTGTAGATGCGTCACCTACTCTTAATCGTTGAAGAAGACGCATATAACTTGAATATTTTCCCTTTCTACACTGCCAAATCCTCTTTTCGTTGCCATCCATTCCATATAAGAAAAAAAATAAAAAGGGAAAGGGACGAACTGATATGAAAAGCGGAATAGCGGCCACTTCATGCCTGTCTTCTGTGTGGTCGTAATATTCCACCGAGCAAGACGTCCTATTCGTGCGAAAATGTTAAATCTATCTCTACCATTGTGCAATCGAGATTTAATTAAAAACAGTTTTCAATTAAAATACTATTTAATTATAATTTATTAGAATAAATAACTTAATGAATTAAACTGCACAAGTTAATCACGCTAATGGTTATGCACATTCCGGGTAAAGAGTACTTTATTTCCCACAGTGTTAACGCGGGCGATGCAAGCCGCTTTGTTACACTTCCATGAAATTCTAGCTCCATTCTGGTAGTTTCTCGAGAACCTCATACCATCATACAGAAGCATCATCGTACCTTTGGATGTGTACACGAAGCTTGCAACTGTAACATAGAATTATTTTATAAGGAACCTTCTACGCATTTCCAGAACACTCCACAGTTACACACACATACATAACACACATTCACACACAAACACATACATAACTCACACACGTAAACACAGGTGCTACTAATACTTTTGGAATAGAAGCCAAAAGCAATAACAATCGAAATAAAAAATAGAGTGAATAAAACAAGTTTATTGAATGACTGAAGATATTACAATTTAAGTTCTGATGTTATAAAGAAGGATACTTAAGAAATGCTAAAACGTAACATAAGAATTATGAACAAAAAAGAAATTGATTGCAGAATGAACGATGTGTGTGTGTGAAGGTAGAGATAGACCTAAGGAGATTGCATAAAAGGTGAAATCAAGAAGGGTGTGACAACTGAGATGACATATGATAGTTATGTGGAGGACAAAAACCTGTTGCGCCGACCCTACGGGAGTAGGATAAGGAGGAAGATAAATGTGTGTTTCTGACCAAAAAACGATGAAATATAACACAAAAAATTACGGATAAAAGTATCTTATGCCAAAAAAAATAAAATTCTCCATGGAATAGTTTTATTTATTCACATAATTAAACAACGAGAGAGTAGAAAATGCTGTTTTAATTCCACAAACAACCAGTTTTTCATTTAATGATTGTGATTATTGAAGAACCGAACGACAGTACCTTCGAAGGTGCTGACTCTAGCACGACATCTCTTGGGTTGCCTTATACATCTCCAGTTGACAAGAGGCCCATTGTTAGAACGCTCACAGAAACGGTATCCACCGATACACAATTGAGGCTTTCCCATTCTTGACACGCTCAACCGAGCTATGACTGGAAAGGATAAACTAATACATTTTTGATATCACATAGACACTAAAGATTACATTTTTAAACGGAATTCCCATTTTATTATCCTTCATGATGTCTATTATATATTTTTTATACATATCTAGTCCATTCAAAAGACTGTCTAGTCTTTATGTTTTCTGATTGATTTAAAACATATTTTTATCAAAAGTAAGAATACAAATACGTCTGAATTAGATTACTAAGGGTATGTAAAATAAAAATCAGATGTCTTTTACTTTAAGCGGATTGATATTCATAATATATTGCGTTTCATTATAAACAATAAAGTCAATATTTACAAACAATATCTAATATAACGTATATAAGTAGAAGATTCAGCTTAAATAACAAATATAAGGCTCATAATTTTTATAAATATCACCGAATTACGTATCGTGTTAAAATATCACTGAAAGCTATGCCTACGAGCAATAAGTGCCGCTCCCTTATACAAGGATACCATTGAAAAACTTCACAAAAACAATAGTAAAAACACGTATTTAGTTACAATGCGCAAACCCACGTTGCGTAACTTCACATTCTTAAAACTAATATTCAATCACAAGATAGCGTTGTTCGATTGTTTATTTCACAAAATAGGGAATAAAAAACATAAAAACTGTAACTATCCTTCGAGGCAATTAAACTATTTTTATCTTTAACAATTTATAGGCGCGTTCTTAAAGCTAAGGGTCCTTTTTTGCATCAGCTGGTAGACGAAGCCAGAGATCTGTTTTAGGCATGATTCTTGGGAAATTGAGCGCGTGGAGAGCAAGTAAAGCGGCACGGGGGGATGAAACAGGAGAGGGGAGTACTGGATGTGGACTGTTTGGCGGTCGTAGTTGGACAAAAGCGCCGTTACCACATCTAGCGTGGGAAGGTGGTGCATGATTATGCTCGTCGCCTGAGGGGATTAATTTGCCCCCCATCAGCCGGACCCGCGCCTTGCAGCCCATGTGCTTCGACGAGCAGTAGAAGAAACGTCCTCCGACTTGCGAATACGTGAAACCGCGCAACACTAAGATGTATTTCCCTTTCTCCGTTGGGATGAATTGGACATCTGTAACGCCGGATTAAGTTAATATAGCATTCTACATCCACAAACTTTTACTATTTAGTTTTACAAAAATAACACACATGTTTTTATTTAAACTGTAGATAAACTTTAATGTTTAGAGACGCAAATGGTAAGGACTGATGACTTGTTACAGTGTTTTATACGATGAAAAATAACCAAGTACAAAGACAGATCATAATACCAATGTGGATCCTTCTTTTAATTTAAGAATTAGTTCCTTGTTGGTGAAACATCCATGACATTCGCAATTGCGGATGCATTGCCAACCCTTGATCGACGGAGAAAGAAACGCACATAAAGAGGATATTCCCCCCTCTTATGCGTCTCCTGCACCGTCAAAGCCACGTTCACTTCCCAACCTTTTCGTATAAGAACAAGATTGGAAATTAAAAGGATTCTCAATAATAACATCGGTTCATAACTTGAATAGGCAGTACTATATTCCTACGTACGTAACTGTAAAACTCTAGTAAAATTTAGCCGTTTATCGCCACATAAATATCTTGACTAATTAAACATATTTATGAAAGGTTACAACAAAAAAAAGAGAAATAAAAAAAGCATGTATTCAATGAAAGCAACACAAAAAATTAAAAAAAAACAATACTAAATATCAAAAGATATTGTAAAAAAAGTTCAATAGTAATACTAGCTGCATATATTTAAGGTTATTAAATGTATTTAGGGGAGTCACTATTATTATCATCATCATCTCTCCCCTTCCTTATCCTACTCCTACTCCTCCACATCTTAGTCAGGAGTATGAAACATATTTAAAAATACTTATATTTTGAAGTAATTGCCGTTTTGAACGATATATTTAGGTGGTGGGTGAGTATGCTTCGTGTTGACTTTAACGATTTCCCCGTTGGTAGCCTTTTTAATGCGTGCAGGACATCCCAAAGCCTTGGAAGAGCATAACCAATGAGCGCTGTAGTTGATCTGAGAATACGTGTAGCTATTAATCATGAGAAGAAATTTCTTTCCGCTTCTTGTCGGTATCATTATCGCTTCGTCTTCTGAAATCAAACATATAAGCATTAATATACAGATTTGTTTATGACTTGTAAGTTGACACAGACGTACTAATACAAAATCTAAAATAATATAGAAGTATGTATAAATTGAAATAGCGTAAGTAAAATAACATTTAAGATAGCAACACAATTAATATTAATGTTAAAAAAAATGAGTAAAATTAGAAAAAAAACAGGTAAAATAAAGGATTTAGTAAATTATTTCACCAAAAGATCTATAATAATGCTGTAAAAATCCATTGGACAAAAATATTATTACAAAATTCAGTGGGATTCAGAACTATTTATAACTCTGATTCGGTAGGCTGTGAATGTATATACATCACTGCGAGTATTATAAATGGCTTAAATCCAATCTTCAAAACCGATTGATTAATTCAAACAGTTTATTTTATTTCCAGACATGCTTACGAACGACGCAATACTGTTCCTTATACATACGAGTAATTATATAAGAAATTTATTAAAGACTGTAAACACACAAGTTTTAATATCTAAATCATAAAAATGAAAGATGACAATTATGTAAAGTCCACTGCCGCAATCAAACTAGTTAATCTCTAGCAGCCTTACAAATAAACGCGGTATCAAGTTAAACTTAGGAATAAACTGAGTATACCCCGTTATTTGTAAGGCTGTAGGTCTATGGGAGATTAAGATGGATCTCTTAGTAACCAATTAACGACTCTGAATGTAACAAATATAGTCAAACGGGAATGTCTAGCCCAGTAAGAGAGTCGCCATTATCGGTTAGTCGTCAGCAAATAAGTGGACTTAGATGGCACTATAAGAGGGCGCTAGTGAGCTATCATTATTGAATCCTACTTATCGTCGTTGAAGTTCGTATACCATGGATGTCATAAATAGCAACTTTCCAGAGAAAAGACTGCACAATTTTGTAATAAATATACTATACTAATACGTTGTTTGTGTATTCTTAATTAATATTACATTTAATGTAGAATATGTTTTCTGATAGGCTTAAACGATGCGTCTTCCAATTCTCTAGCGAATGGCATCAATAAGTCAAAAAGTGACTTAATTGTTAGAATTAGAACGAAATTATGTCCACCGGTTTAGCCAACTTATGTCTATATGTACGATCGCTGCAGTGTACACTCTCCACCGCTTCGACGTCACATACTGAATAGGATATGATATAAAGATAAAAACGATGCGTCATTCTCGCACGGGTTAGCTGATCACGGTTGCCGATGGCAAGGTAACGCTGCCAACGATCAGGAGAAGTTGAATGCTCGTCAACTTTTAAATTTTGAAATAAACTCCGTTCCTTAGTATGTACTTAGGCGCGGGATGATTGTGTTCAATCTGCAGCATACGTATTGTTCCATCAGGCATCTTGTGCACTTTACTGCGACAACCTTTGTAGGATGATGAGCACTTCCACGTTTTAGTATTATGATCTTGAGAATAAGTGAATCCGTTTATACGCAGAAGATTTATGACACTTTTACCGCGATGAACCGACATCATCTTCACTTCAAGCTCTGTAAATTTAACAATTACAATGGATATAATAGTCCGCTGCTGCGTATTTCTGAACGAATATCTCACGCACGATGCAATACCACAAGTCAGATATAGAGGTCAAATTCTAGTCCATTTTCCTACCTTTTTCTAAAAAGATAGGAAGGGAGAGGGGAAGTGAATTGGGGATAGAGGAATTACAGAAAAGTAAAATATTCTCTTCTTGTGCATCAACTCTCTGTCAGAGATTGCCTATTCAGTTTTTTATTTTCTTTTGTTTCCCTAATTCATTAAATAAAACATCAATTTGATTTATACAGCAACTTTATTTAATTTATCTTGTACATTTGTGATAAACATTTGTGTATAAAATCCTACAAAGTGTGAACCTATAAAAGTATAATTAAATATATTTTATTACTGTAGTTTTTGCCTGTGTGAATACTGTAAATTACAATTGCTAAAGGTGAAATACTTACAAAAAGAGAAATTATTGTCTAAGAAATTAAACAGATAATAAACCTGTAAATCTTAAACCAATACATAGTTTCCCAACACCGAATAGCCTAGCTACGCTTAAGCACCTATGTTTATTGTCTAAGATATTACTTAAATGTTACAATTACATTGACTTAGATGTACAGGAACGTATTCTGATGGCAACAACGTAAAAATGATACTAGTGTATACTTAATAGCACTGTATACTGAATTGGACCTTATTCCACACATAATAAAGTTGTTATTGTTAATCATTTGCCATTAGTAGTCGGTAGGTCTTACGTCAAATTCTAGTAAGAACTAATATTTTTAAAATATAGTCACTGACTTCTATTAAAGGGACAGGCTAGAAAACCTATTATATGCTTAATTATTCAACATTTTCTGATGTTTGCGATTGGTAGTGGTTGTAAGGGTTCGGACCAATACTAAGAATAGATTAAATTAGTTTCATCAACAGATTGAGGTCGGCTCAAAAAAAAATGTATTGTTACTTATTAAATCGCCTATCCATTTAGTATAGAGATCAGTGGTTCATGCTATGCCACATTTATGGACTAGAGCGTGGGCATTTTTGCTCAACGTCACTAGCTAGAGAAGCATCGCTCGTAGTTAAAACTATATAAATGCATCCTTTTACCGAGGCACTCTGCTTCATACAGAATCATTTCCCAACCCAAATATAGCAGAGTCCTCGGTCACTAGATTACAACAATGTTAACTTAAGTTAAACAGGGTGTGCATAAAACTTATTTCTAATAAACACATAAATTAGGTAAGTAAAAGATAATATATCAACAACAAAAACAAATTGTAAAAGCAATAAAATGTTAACCAACAAAATCTATAAAATTAAAATAATTATAAAAAAAGTTTTGCATAAATGCGTCTAAAAATATAGACCAAAATACTCGTTTTCTTAAAAAAACCTAATGTCTTAGTGCCTAAGCACAATAAGCAAAGGCAAGTTCAAAAAATATTAGTATGTACAAGCTTAGCAAAAATATGGCAAAAATTACGGCCTATAAACACTAATTATCGGTATAAGCTTCAAGCAATTGATAAAGCCCATACAAGCACCGTATTGTAGTCGTTAGTAGATAATGCCGACTATAAGATCACGCTTAGTATAATACTATCGTTATAGTAAAAGAATTAAATTCCCTACCCACTCAACATCGTTTAACTGTCACAAGAGCGGAAAGCATAGTTATGATACATTATCTGTTTAATTGCATTGTAAGTGTCAAAGTATATTTTACCGATGTAAAAATTAAATGTCCTTGAGTGTTAATGTGAGCAGTCATGATGTATGGATCTGAATGTTGGGCAGTAGAAGGAACGGATGGAAGGAGACTACATGTGGTAGAAATGCGAATGTTAAGATGAATGTGTGGGGTAACAAGAATGGATAACATACGAAATAAGTATATTAGAGGAAGTTTGCGAGTAGCCTCACTGGTAGAGAAGGTAAGGAGTAAAAGGTTAGCATGGTATCGGCATGTTAGAAGGAGGGATGAATCGCATGTTACAAGAAGAACGTTACTTATGAGTGTGGAAGGGTACACCGGTAGAGGTAGACCTAAAAAGAGATGGATGGATTGTGTGAAAGGTGAAATGATCAGAAAGGGAGTGATGACTGAGATGACGTATGATAGAGTTATGTGGAGGACAACAACTTTTGCGCCGACCCTATGGGAGTAGGATAAGGAGGAAGATGAAGATGACTTCTTATAGTCTGTATATGTAGTAGGGGAAGAGATGTATCTCTTTTTTTAGGCTCTTATTTGACTAACAGTTAGTTTGATATCAGTCGTTAGAACAATGATGCAACGCCATATCCAAATCATAAAAAGAAAACAATCGTGGCCTTGTTCCCTGCATGTCCTCCATGTCATCTGAAATAAATATGTCTGTTAATTCCTATATAAAGATAGGTAACAGATAATTATCTGTACTAATATTATAAAGACTAAATTTTGTATTTTTGTTTGTATTGAAATAACTAAAAAACTACTGGACCTATTTTAAAAATTCTTTCACTGTTATAATCGTTTTTTTATATTATTTTTAAATTCACGCGGGCGAAATCGCGAGCAACAGCTAGTTAACTATGTACATGTTGACAACATTTTAAATTTCGAGACCAACGTATCTACGCTAGTTTTCGAACTTCGGCCGAATACTAATTCGGTAGTCGCCCTTAAAACTCTTTGACATTGTATTAATTAACTTGCTAAATAAAATGTCAATATTAACCTGTAGTTCTATTCTCCTTCCTATTTCTTCCTTCTCCTTCCTTCTCTATTCCTGTAGTTCTAGGAGCGGTTTAAGCTCTTTTTATGTTAACTTAAGCTTGGAAGTTCTGTAATCTCCTTTAACTAAAAATGACTGAAAACTTAATGCAAAATGCATTTCTCATCTTCAATCATTTATGAATGACTAGCTTTTGCCCGTGACTTCGTTCGCGTGGAATTAAAAAAAAAGTAAGTAGCTTATGTGTTCTTACAGACTATCCTCTAGATCTATGGCAATTTTCATCGAAATCCGTTCAGCCGTTTAGGCTACAAACTAACAAACATCCATCCATCCATCTAAACTTTCGCATTTATAATATTAGTAAGATTTGTTTGTTACTATCTCTAAAACGGTTTAATAGATTTCGATAAAATTTGCCACAGATGTACATAATCTGGAAGAACACATTATACTTAGTAAGTTTTTATACCGCGCGAAAGAAGTCGCGAGCAAAAGCTAGTAATACGGATAAGCTACAGGAATGATTAGAAAATCCAACAAGTTATAAATCAATAATTTTATTAACGTTATATTTACAGATATCTTATTTTTGTTCATGGCATTACATTAATAACATTAAAAAAATCGAGCCAACAATAATTACTGATTTAGCAAAACAATAATATATTTTATATAACAGTTTTACTTTATGTACATATTTCTTATCGAATAATTTTTACACGAATACTTTATTATATGTACTAAAACTACATAAAACATAGTCTTCGAGTTCATGACGTCATAAGTCTTTTCTATCTATAATCCATTTAGAAAATGGTGCTTAAATTTTTTGCATTTAAAACGATATAAACATTCAATCAACAAACTTACTTCTACAGTTAACTACAAAATGTTACATTACTATTTGAAAATATACATAATAAACGTACTTGCCATTAAGTACATAAAGTTAAATTCAATGGAATTGAGAAACTATACCAAACCTCTTAAAAATAGACTCTTTATGCCAGGGGTCACGAAAATATATGCAAGGGTCATTCTTAAAAATAATATTTAATACGGTCCTAGATGTGACATTGAATAATTTCGACTGCGATTATTATGTCAATTCCATGCATTCTTCATATTTTTTTCATAGTGTTTGTATGGTTTTTGATGTGCCCAAAATATTGTCATGTGCCATATATGACATGTGCCAGTGGTTATAGGATGTTAGAGGTTATGATCAAAGACTTACTAACTGATGTTTATATTAGTGTAAATAACACTTAAGTCATATGTAAACATAATTTTTCATTTCCATTGAATTCAAAAATACATAGATCCTTTTTTTAATTAAATTACCCACATGAAGTGGAATGGTCCCTAAATAATTGTACTTAATTAGTAAAACTAGCATTTTCAAATTAAAACATTAACAAATAAAAGTTAAGAAACTTAAATGAATTAAATCCAAGATATAATAACTTTTATGTCCATGTTGTACGTATAAAGGAAACATTTATATCTATATTGTTATAAAATGAGTATTACCACTATTTAATATTAGGTCCAGAACAGATCACATAAGAATACTAACAATATCCATAACCAGTATTGACTTCGTCGTATCTACGATGCTAGTACATTGCCATTCTATAGTTACTCTCCCAACAGAGCTCATCATATTGACTGATAATCAGTCGAAATCAATATTCAATCTTTAGATACACAAAATTATTCACATAATAGATCTATAAATCGGTTAAAGAACTAAAGGAATATTACAGATAAGCGCAAATTCTAAATCGAATATTGATTCCGGAGTAATAGAAATAAGCACTATTGAGAAAGTACTTCCGTGCTAGCTGTGATTATGGTGACCGTATGTTTTGATCACAACTCCATCGACGGTTGTGAGTGAAGCTATACACTGCCACCGTCGCTTCCTCCCGCACACCCATCTCGTCACCAAACCTCTACTCCTCTCTCTTATAAAGTTCACACCTTCGAAGATAATCATCGGATTACCACGTCGTGACGTCACGTAATGTAGACCTGAAAAATTTATCACATAGAATTTTTGATCCGAAATTTAAAATAATAAAGAACTTCCTATACATCAAAAAGATGCGATTCAATGAAAAACTTGTTTAAAACATTACCCAAAGTTTACGCGCCAAAAATAAACGCGAACATAAGGGACAGGTAACGCCATCTATCCAATGAATGCAAGAGGCATCTCACTACAACAAGGTTCGTTGACTTGTTTTTAAAATGGCGTCGGTTTCACACAGCGATGGCGCTGCTAACATATTTGTATTACATCCTAAAGTAATACATGTATCTGAAGCATAATTAGTGAAGTTTGTAGTAAATTTTAATCTTAACTCTTTATTACATTTCAATCATAAATACGTATCTAATCTATAAAAACATTTTTCACGCGGATTCTTCCCCATACTTTCCAATTACCGCATTTACATCACATACGTAATTATTTTTATAAAAAAAAACTATAGAGTTGCAGATAATAAAATAAGTTACTGACACTATTACTTACTTACTAAGAGACCTTTATGTAGTTTCATACACTTAACAACTACTTAAGTCTTTAAACGCAGATGCAGCAGTTAATTATTAATCCAAATCAATAGACAGGTTAGTGGATGAATCGATTTTAAGTTATTCGATTAAACTCGTGGGTACAAGACCTCTAATTGGTGAGACAGGTATGCACGTAAGTAGCACGGTGTAACGGATTTCTCGTGAATGCACCAACAGGTGATAGCCCGCGCTTCGTCGCCACTCTCACGGAACGATAGACACGTCTCTGCAATTTCTATACACATTTTTACCAGGCCTACAAGATACCATCTTGTTATCATTTATAGGCCTTCTGCCGGAACACCTGGACAAAAACAATGTTATCCCTTTCTATCTCTTTGTAAAGGTAGAGATAGCAATAATTGTATAAGTAGTGGATATCCATAAGTTCAAATAAAAATGTAATATTAATGTAAAATATATGTAGAAATAGCTTTTGGCCGCGACTTCGTCAAAGTGGAATTAATGAAAAACAGTCTATGTGTTCTTCCAGACTATGCTCTAGTTCTGTGCCAAATTTCATCCAGATCCGTTAAGCCGTTTAGGCTACATACTCTAACACATGCATCCATCCATCTAAATTTTTGGATTTATAATATTAGTAAGATAAGAAGTAAGATTAATCCAATTGTAATAAAAGGTGTGATTTTATCAACTAACGGTATTTCATTTAATAATTACTTGTAAATTATCTTATTGATTCATTTTATATCACAATTCCTAGTTTTAAGAATATATAGCTATTATCAAATTATTTTCGGATGTTCTCCAATTAAGGGTTTAGTTAATTAAAATAGAAAACAACATTGAGACCGTATATGAATACGATTTCAATGTTGTTTTTAAAATCACACTTTCTAGATTGATTTAAATTGAATAGTAATATTACGACATTCGTTCTCATCTCTTAAAGAATGTAGATAACTATAAGATAAATAATTTATGAGAAAGTTGCATCATTAAATACAAACACAACTTCATAGCTTATCTTTGTACAGAGTTATTCTGACTGAAATTAAAATATAGAAACGTTAATTAACAACATTTATTATGCAGACAAAAAGTACGTTGAATCAGTAAAAATCATTTCTAATTTGGACCGTGTAAACTTACTTCTGTTTTCTTCTGGTTCCTTCTATAGTTATATCTGTGTAGATAAAAAATAGATTTAGGTCTTAACAATAGATTTTGATGAAAATTTGATAGGATGTCCCAGACAAGTCTCGACTTGGCATCCAAAAATCGAAATGTTTACAATCCTAAATTCTACTACAAAAGAAAGTTAATAAAATGTATAATTCAAAGTCAAAAGTATTTTTTATTAAAGACATTTTTCGTTTTTTTATACGTTCATTTGCAATTCATTATAACTTATTACTTTGGAACACCAAAATACGGTTTCTCGCATTAGATTTTCAAAATAATTTCATCTCATTATAATTTAAGTCTATATAACTTAACTTTCTTAAAAACTACTGAATTTATGTAACAATCGTATTTATATGTATACTTGAATGTTCTTACTAAAATAATCAGCTAAGTAATATAAGACATTTCAACAAGATTGCATTAACCTCCATATTACTCGTAGGAAAGCAAAATATTTGCTGATCAGAAAAATAATCTAAAATTACCTATAAAACTCATTGTTACTTTAGTTGTATTCAAAACTAGGGCAAATTTGAATAAGCATTTAATATGAAAGCGACGTACTTACTCGAGTTTTCGATAACATAAGTAATTAGAAATAGTTTATGTTAAGCTACAAGTTTAAAAACCAAGAAACCGATAACCGTGGGTAGAAATAACGGTTACAAATATTTGTGAAAGTACCAATGAAATACCGCAGTTTCACGTAGAATTCTTGTTTTCATAGGTTTTAATACGCGTTTCGATACAAAAAAAATGTTAATTAACAATAGAATATTCTATCACAATAGACGTATTAGGCGTTGAATACTTAAGGCCTTTAAATTCAACAAAAAAAACATAAAAGTAGATACCATTCCCTAAAATCTATTCAATTCATTCTCCTAAAATGGCAAATAGAATCTTAGTACTTATAAAATAAAGTTAGTATTTGATTGTCGTGTACAAGCCTACCTGCACCCGGCCCTAGAACTTTTGTAAGCGATTAAAATATTCCATAAAAACTTTTTTCGAATAGAAATGCATCAAAAGGCAGGACGTCTAGACATGTGTTTTTTTTAATTCCCAGAACGAGCAGGTAAAATTTGGTATAATAGCTTAACTATCTAAGGGTAGCTGGTAACTGAAAACCATGGATTTATCCATACATTTTATTCGATTGAACAAATCATTTGGCACATCGTTACTTTGGCAAATCCACAAAAAATTAAATAAATAGCATTAGGAATAGATTCTTATTTCACAAGAACCATGTCTTTTGTACTTGATAACAATAATATTTACAATACTTAATTAATATTAATACTATTAAATGGCTATAATGTACTTAAAATTTGGCAAGAAAACTTAACTACAGATATTGTATAAAAATAAAATTAAAACACTTTTATTGCTATATATAATATCACTGTGAATTTGTAATGTAAAAAAAATACGTAAATGACTTCTTACATTAAAATCTAAGTGGCCCTAAATGGTACCATAGACTAGACATGACACAGAACAAACACGATTTAAAAAATAATTAAAAACGATTTAAAAATCGACATCTAACAGATTTGCGTAAGAGCTTGATACTTTCGGTGGGTGTGTATGTACCGGTGCTTGTCCTAGGACTCTGTCATGTAGGGTCAGAATTGAGGCGGGGCAATTACGAGACTTCCTTGATGAACAGTACCATAGGAGACGTGCTTTGTCCTGTCGCTTCCTAGAGTTGATGAAGAATGTATTACCATCGTAATACAACAATCTCCCACCTCTGCCCGTCATCACGTACCGTGCTGCCATGGAAACCAAGAGTTATTTCCTCACATTGTAATAATAAACGATTACGAAAAAAAAACTTACCCATAGCAAAAATGAACTAAGACATTCTATTTGTACATCGTTTATTATGAATTAACATTTTTTATTAATAATAATTTATTTAGCTACACTAACTTCATCATAAAAGTGTTCATATTGTTATTTGAACGCAAAGCCGTGTTTACAAGTGTGAACAGGACAAAGCCCTTTCTACGTTCATAATCTTTGAATTATTTTTTTTAATATTCAAACACTTATAAATAATTAATACTGGCAATAAACATCACATATCTGCACTGCTCTGTTGCAGCCAAAAAGAATTAAAAAAACATCTTGCAATATAAACAATAGTAATAAATACTAATAAAATGTATCAAACTTTAACTGATAGTTAACCATTTATGGACCTTTGTACCTATACCCGTAATGATTTTAACATTTATCATACTATTCATTTATTAAATACTGTGGAATCTATAGTATTAGCAAGGCACGTTTTAATATGATAAAATGAAAATTCTAATACTTGAGATAAAATATAAATATTGATATGGATTCTAATATGCGAAATACTATTATATACAATATACTAATTTTAGGTGATTATGTTTAAATATGTTATAATTAGTAAAAGCATCTATATGTCAACTCTGTCTGTCAAGATATTATATTTCTCTGTAGCCTTGGTTTAACTCCCAAATATTTTTGAATTCCAATCTATCTAACATTCGTTAGGTCTTAACACTTCAAAATGCTACTGTCACGCAACACGCAGATCGACGGCACCGTGTGTTAATTCCGTATAGGGAATCTCCGTAAGAAACAATCGCATCCCAGCCTAGACAAGATGGCGATGCCGCATGTAGGCGCGTGTGTCGCCAATGTGTTCCGCCATCGATACACCAGCCATTGCGTACGCTGCACCCATGATTCCGTCAACCTGCCACCCAGACCGGCCGCTACAATCACCAACAGCTGTTTTAATCTCGTGCCCATACTAAATCAGTGCTAATTAAAAAAAAATAAGCGTAAAATTTCTTCCAATTGTTACATAACAACTTTAGGTTGTCGCACTCAGACATTAACGCCTAGTTCGCACTAGGCTAGTAATTTAGTCGAATGTCGAGTAATTTTGTAGCTAAAATACTTTCGTCTATAAGATTTGCTAATCATATGTTTATTGTTCAGATACGGTTACTTACAAAATTACTCAGTACTCAACTAAATTGTTAAATGAGAGAGTGTGACTATCAAACAATTCTGAGTGCGGCAGATTTCAAACCCTCCTGTAATGGAAACGTAACAACATAATTCATTAGACTATGGCTAACCTACAGCTGGAGTCGATTCAACCGTCATCAGACAATTTTGTTTACAAATTACTTGTCAAATAATATGAAGGTTCATATCACACACGCCATTTAAAAGCAATTCATAGTTTTGTGAAATAAAAATATTGGCAATTATAAAAAATGCATCAGTTTTATTTCATGCAAAAGTTAGTCGTGATTTTCATAAAAACAGTTGCGACAATAAAACTTTTGACAAGCTATGCATATGGTAATGATCTTTTTTGTTTTGTTTCCCGCTTCACGGCGGCTCATAGTGTTTCGATGCTTCTGGTAACAACCCGAGCATTTCCCTTTCTTCGTGTTTTTTGTTAGTCGATGCTTGCATGTCTTTTCAAGTACTAAAAATGTAAATTTAAACATAAAAATTTTTAATACATGTTATATAGAATATCCTGACAATTTCAATATTGATAATTTAATAATTATGTTACACTATAATTTTCAATACTCTATGCGATCTGTTAAATTAAATTCTCACTAGTTAGAGTACTATGCTATTGTTAGGAAACGCGGGGGGTTCTTTTAATCCCACGCACTACAAGAAATTAATTAATATCTATCTATTGTGAAGGGGCTTAGAAGCCCATAGTTAGAGAATTAAGTCTATACAAAAAATAATATGTCTTGTAGAAACAAAGAATACTTCGATCGCTAAAAAAGCTTACGTTTTTCTTAAACGCACCGCTGCTAACTCGGCGCAAGTTTATAACGCGTAAACGTAAAATCTATTTATATTTGTTTCAAAGCTATGAGGATGTATTGACGCGGAAGCTGAATGTTATATTTAGGCTCGCAGTGGTGTGGGGTGTAGGGGGTCCGTGGGCGTGGGATGCTGGGCTATCGATTGCCCCATCACCAAGCGAGGGGGCGCACGTCACGCGGCGCGACGGCAGCCGCGCTCACGTGGTGCCGCGTGCTTCCGCCATACTTATTTTCATAACTTCCAACATTTCACAAGCTTTATTAATTAATGTGATTTAAAAAGTTTTTCAAACCAACGTGACTATTAAAGGTCATGGTTATATCAAACTCTCAAACTACAAGATTTATTAATTTACTTTGTAATGTAAGAAATTAAATGCATACATAGATAGACTAGCCAGCTGCTTTAGTCATTCAATAGATTTTTGATAAAACTCGTACTGAAATTGGTCTCAAATTTTAAAATATCTCCATTCGTCAAGAGCGTTACAGCCGCAACTATAAATTGATGACGCACAATAACAATGAAAAATGGCGTAACGTCTCCCCTAAAACGTGAATTATAGAGATGACGCACACATACACAAACCGGTCCCCGCGCACGCACACACGTTAGCAATAAGAAAAGGAGCTCCGTCAAAATTAGGGCATACGAGGCGTAACTAGGCTGTAGCTCGGGAGACAGGCACGCCCATATCCCCGTGCCCCAAGTTTCTTCTTTCATAACTTCGTAGGCTGTATTGATCCATCAAAACTGCGCGATTCATTGCTTCACGAATACAAGTTATATTGCAACGGAATACCGTATACCTAATCGTAAACGACCTCTTTATAATGTATCATGCGACATTCTCTATGAATAGCTTTCATTATGCCGATTTGAAATTAGGGAATTATTATTACGGAAATGTTTGGTTTGAGTTGATTTTTGTTTAATGAAGTATTGATCTCTAATATTATAAAGAGGTAAGATTTGATTTCTGTTTGCATTGAACAGGCTTCAATACTAAACCGATTTCAAGAAATTAACGCTTTTAGAATAATAAATTATCGCTGACATAACAGAAAAGATATGAGACATATTCTTTGCCACCGCAAAGCTGGGGCGGATTGATAATTTAATTAAAAAAATGTATTTTCCACTAACACTTTTACGATTATTTTGATAGATATAGAAGTAAAATGACAGTATAATGGTACTTATATTTTATATGAAAATGACCTTGTCATTGGCATGACACCTTACAAAACTAAAAACTGCAGATCGTACTTGCAAGACTTTACTTCAATCTCTTGTTTAAAAGTTTAATTTTTAGCAATGAACAGATATTTTAAATACGTTCAAATTCCATTGTTAATGTACGCGTTATAACTGTATTTAAAAATGCATTAAAGTCCAATATACTAAAGAAAGAAATTCGGTATTTGTATGTACAATAAATATGAAATTCAAACACGCAACAATACCAGGTAATCGAGATACAAGTAACTTTACTTCGCGTTCATAAATAGGTCACGACCTGAAAGCGAAACTAACAGGGAAGTATCGTAAACATATTGTCTTATTAAATTAAATACAAAAACATGAATGGCATAATATCTTTAATAATATAGCTAATTAATACAGTACTATTATAAACATAACGTAGGGTCATACACGGACCACAAACAGCTGGTCAAAGGCCGACTAAAGTCCGGGTGTGGCAGTGTTTATTGCTTTCTAAAATAATTTAAACGTGTATGTTAGAAGATTATGCTTTCACTTGTATCAATTTGATATTTAAATGCTACCTGTCGACATTACGGTTATTTTAATAAATATTTAACTACCAAGTAACATTCTTTAAACAGTACTCGATAACACAGTTAACATTAAATAAAAACAAGTGTATATATAAAATAAAGTTTATCTGTCTGTCTTTAATCGATGAATATTTTAAACATTCCATGTTACTGTTCTATGTAAAAAAGTAAACTAAATATATACCAATTTTAAATGTTTATCTATATTTCTTTACTAACATTATAAAGAGGAAAGATATCTATTTTTGTATATAACAAAAAAATATTTTTCTATCGTAAAGCAACATTATCTCAAAGTAACACTTTATCAGTACAACAAAACATAAGTACCTACTGTTGTTCGCGACTTCGAGCGCGGGAATTTAAAAAAATACATATCTTTACTCTTTACAATATCAGTATAAATTGTTATAAAATATTCAAAATATAATATCCACCTATTGTAAGCGGGGATCGACCGTTAGTTTCATATAATTTTATATTGCTATCCTCAAGAAGACTACGTCATTCAAAATACCAGCTATGGTCTTGGAAATACCGTATTATTGTTAAACGCTGAACTACAAATAAGCAAGCAATAATTTCGTAACAATAATTTCGTAACGTACACGCTTTATTACCGCAACCCATTATCGAAAAGTACAAAATAATGGCATCCCGCTCACCCCCATTGAAAAAACAGAGATAACCATATCTTTGGTTCGGTTATTTCGGCAGAGGATGATCGCGGTTTGCTTTATAAAGACAACATTTTCAAACTCATTTATTTCTTTAATAAGTTTATCGTCAAGGAAACGATTCAAAAAATAGAAATTATTTTTATTCCAATTAAATTCATACACGGTCGAATACTGACACACGACTACAATATCCCGATTTATTAATAGTAATAAAACCACAATAAATATAATTTATCGTGTTAAGGCAATCTACAGGATTTCTAAGTAGCACAAGTATATTTTTGCTAAAGTTCATTAACATTTTCATTAAGTACCAATTTTAAGTACCATAAGTTCAATATTCGACCGTTGAAAACATAATATTCATCAAATTAACTACATTTTAAAATATTCGCAAATTGCTTAAAAACAAATTTAAACGTCATTAACTCAAATAATGCTTTTTCTAAGAATTTTAACAATCTAATAAAATTAATGCTTTTTCTAAGATATAACATTAACATACCATTGTCAATGCGAAAACGAAAGGGAATCTGAGACTTTTACTTTTTGTACTTTATTAGTAGATATATCGTTGAAACAAACATCCAAAAAATTGCATTTAAAAAAAATAAAAAAAACATGATTTAAAAGCATATTCAAAAGAAAAAGGTATAAAAAAAGGAAAAAAAACATAAAATAATGATTTTAAATTAGCAATATAAAGTGGAATTGATTAAAAAAAATGATTGAATTAAGAAAAAGTAATAAAAAAAAATATCTCATTTCCCATCGCACTCGAGAAAAGAACAAAAAAACTGGGCGATTAATAAAAAAATATCGCGCTATCTATACCTATGATAGGCATCTTTTCTCCTAACATACTTGCCATCAGGAGTAAAGTAGTAACTAGGAGGTCCGTGGATATGACGTCCTCGCACCAAGAAGAGAATATCTCCCTCCCCTGTGTTCGAAGGCGCAGTGATGACGTCAGCTCTGCAGCCTGCCATGTCTCTAGAAGAGCAGTACCACTGCTTACGGCCGTGGGCTTGCAGATTCTTCAAGTAGAATGTATACCCGTCGTGTAGCAGAAGCGACTTGCCAGTCCTCGACGGCACGTATATCGCCGGCGCCGCGTCTAAACCGCATTTTATAATATCATTCAAACCATCGTCATCAAAACTATCATTAACCTCTACATAATGATAACAACAAGATTTATATATTAATTTATTAATGGCTAATATCAATAATTTAATTATTAAAAACTAATATTGCATTTTATGATTACATGGCTCAGACTCTAAAATAAATAAATCTATAAATAATACATAGGAACTTTACAAACGAAGGTGACGATTTTGACAAAAATCAAACATCACTAGTTTGACAAGGAAAAGACATAAAGAGGTACGTATAAAAGGGGTAAATAAGTTACTAGCTTGAGTCTCAAGTAATGGAAAATAATATCTAAACACTCGTGCCTGTGATACACAGACAGAAGACGGATTCTGCTGAAAATCAATTTAACATAACTTTCTGATAATCATATAATATTAAAATTAGTGTTTGCATTGCGTTGAGCAAGCCTTTCCCCGTAAAAACGAAACATCTCATGTAGATCGAGGGTGGACAAGTATGAGGGTTCAGGGCGTGGCATGCTCTGGCACTCACGCCCCTGCGAAGGTCAGCGAACGTGATTGTGTAACCCCATTACAGCTACAACCTCGCGGTTGATGGTCCGTAGTCTTGCCGGACATTGGTATCTGTTCCTAGCAGCACAATACCACAGCACCTTTGGTTGGTTCCTATAAGCGTTGTGGGGTCTATAGAAGTAACCATTCAGACTCAATTTCGGATACCCCTTGTTGTTATAAACCACTTGCACTGCAACATTACAATACAATTAGATTAGTCCGTACAATAAAGTTGTAAAACATATTATTTAAATAAAACGAAATTGTTAAAAAGTAATTTTATTTTAATTTTAATCAGAAAAAAGTGTATGATAAAACATTTTCTAAAAGACGATTAACGAGTATTTTATAGCACATTAAAACTATCACAGTTTGGTGGGAAATAATTGTACTTTAAAATGTCCATAAAAATCCTCTTAGTTCGTATCTTGATCTCTTTAATGTCACCAATTTATTCGCATCAAACGCTATGATTGATTAGATTCTTACAGCGATGTCTTAAATCTGAGAAGACGAGTCGTTTTCCAACTGTGTGTATCCTTGCTCCACAACCGCGGGCACATTTCCATCGTCTCTTGCCTCTATAGCAGCCGTCCAGACGGTACCAGTGCCCACCCATCTTCAGCAAAGGACCATTCTTTTCCTCTGCCAACGGACACGATAAGTCCTCCGAGAAAAAAGCTGTTCAAACGATAAAATTGTATGAATACCAACTAATTCCTTACACATTATTGATTTAAAATGTGTAAGAATGTAGTTAAATGTGGAAAATGTTAATAAAAATACAAATGTGTTTACACAATATTTTATAAGATAAAAATATTTGGTACAGTCCCATAGTTTAAAGCGATGCTGTGACATCTATAAAAATATATGATTAAACAAAAAATAACTAGCAAGTATAACAATAAATTAATTAGTAAATAACAATGTAAAAACAATACTTACAAAGTAAAAAAAGACTTCAATTGCATTACGTCTTAAAACGAATACGAAGGTTGAGTAAAAGTCTTATTATAAGGTAACTAATCCAATAATCTAATGCGCGAAACCTTCACTATTTGTTTATCTGTGGTTATCACGTAAACTATTTAGATATACAAGTGTAAGTCTATAACAAAACTAACGCTTTATTTATTTACTTCAGAAGCTTGTATACTTATGCCCCCATTCACAATAAAAGCGAAAAAAACTTAGGCAGACTCACAATTTATTGATAAACGGCAGAAATCAATGTTCGATCTTTGAGATTGCTTTTAAAAATCATTTTAATTACATGTATGAAACATATTGAATGGATCATATTTTTCGGCTGAAATCTGTGGATTAGATTGATCCATAGAATAGTATGAAAATATCGCTGATAAGCAAAATCGATTCAAGATCGAATATTGATTCTATCCGTAAGTTGCATTTTCAATGTAAATGGGGTTAACTATGCTACAACTATAACTAAATATGAGTTACTATATCATAGTATTTTATACATCAGCTATCAGTCGTGCCGCAAACTACTACGCGGCCAATTTAGAATTTTATAAAAAAGCATCAACAAGACGGCTAAACTATCATTTAAAGCTAGATATTTTGTATAAATAACATCTAAACATTTTCGTAAGAGAATATTGCACGTCCGAATTAGTCATAACCATATTTTTACTAATAGTATATCATAGCCGCTAAAGGCATTTGGTATAAGGCGACTTTTACACACTCCTAAACGGTCTCATAAGAGGTTATTAATCTTTTGGCCGTAAGAGCCTCTCTAAATAAATTTTAACAGGACGAACCTTAACCTAGTATGTACTAAATGCTGTTAAAATAAAAATCATAAACGTGATAAAAAAAGAAAACTTAACAAAAAAAAATATCCAAAACGCGGCTATTTATAAAGTAAATGTAACAAAACGATTACATTGCACATTCTTTGGCATACTACGAGTTATTGAGTATATATTAAATGCATAATTATACGCGAATAAATGAAATACACGTAATTTATAACATATATACGTTTCTAATAGCAACATCAAAGCTACTTTAAAGTCTTTCCACAAACCGCATTTAATTGTGGCACGGGTTTAAACGCGGTGATATAAATGCGACACCCCTTGTGGTTAGTGTGGTCCGTCAAGAAGGCCTTGCACAAGGAGGTCGCGCCAGGCCTACAGAAGGAGAGCAGCATGAGGAGGGGGCGGAGGGGGGGCCGCCATCGCGAACATCCTCGGTGCCGTCACCATGATCTTATACTTGCCCCTGGGGTCCACTTCGAAGCGACGAGACTCATGCTTAGCAGGGTTATACGTTT
>NW_013525292.1:1601620-1611153 GCF_000836215.1 Papilio polytes
GCCTTTTGGTAGGATCTGGCGCACCGCCATGTCACCCTGCGTGGATGAGAGCCGCCGTCCTCATAGAAAATGTGACCGCCTGCAACCAAGTGCAGCCCCCCTCTTGCGGAACGAATGTAAAACCAACCTGGAAAGAACAAACAATTGTAGGCCTTTAGAATGTGCGTACAAAACTATTTCTCATATTTACAAATTAAATTAATCTCTTCTTGTACTAAAAAACTACTAAAATTGAAATAAATAATACCTGATTAGTATATTTGTCTTGCTCGGTACAAAATTAAACGATATTTCTAGCAAAATTGTACAGCAGTTTGTTTTATATCAAGTTGGCTTTGATCCTAGATTTCGAGAAGTTCTAGATGGTTGATATTTCAGTGTTCTGGAGGATTTAAATTTGAAAATATTCCAATATTTTACAGCATTTATGAGCAATATTCAAATAAAATAACTTACGCATAGGCAAACCTCTTTTCAGTCATAAGACGCTAAACTTGATTCGTATAGAATATGTTGCAATCGCCCGAGAGCTTTTTGTAATATTAATTTTAGAATAATCAAAAACTCATGGCTGCATTTCTTTTCTAGATAGGATAAGCGATGTTAATTTAGAATCATTTGTAAGACTGGTTTAACCCAAAACAGATCATTTTGGTATCACCTTGCAAAATATAGATAATTAACGTTAGATTTCAGCCTACAAAACTATTCTGTCTGAAGTAATATTTGGACAAGCACTGATAATTAGTATTTGTTCAATTTAAGATAAAATTCTTGTAATCGAAAATGTCGTAGCTAACAATTTTTATTTTTTGTATTAAGAGCGACAAATGAAAAATCAATATTAATCCAGATCAATATAATCGTTTCTTTGTACCTATACATGGGACATTGTATCCCAACTACGTCACTACACAGCGTATACAGTTCTCCTGCCCTTCGCTTAAAGCTACCTTTATTCGTAATATAGTTTCATGCTAAAATAATATATCTTATCACATACACAAAAATAATACTTCAAGAATAATACTTGAGAGGTTAACTTATTATAAATCGTATACATTTCATATGGTAGATACTGGTATGAACGTACCATGGTAATCCCATTCTACTGGGCAAACATTATCTTCAGATATATTAAAACATTCACGTAAATACAACGGAAGATCCCAATATCAGAACTTCAGTACTTACACAAATCAAAAAAAAATGTATAAAAAATAAACATCTCACTAAAATAAAATATATAAAAAAATCTTACAATCTACAACGTATACATTGAGTATTATAATTAAGTCGATCATTCAATAAATGCACAAAGATACTTTAACAACGTCACATTAATCTACTAATTTCGTATACATTTCATTACTAGAATGGAATCCAACTGCAACTTCACTACGAAATCCAACATCATCAAATCCAACCTAAACTCAACCGAATCCAACTCAGCGAAGTTCTAGCTTCACTTTAACAACCAATTTATATACAACCCACGAATAAAATTGTAAAAAAATATGTAAAAGTAATGTATAAAAATACTTAGGGTATCATAAGACAACTATCACTTTGTACAACAAACTACAACCGTCGCGAGAGGAAGATCAAATAGAGTCTGAGATCCCACAGATTAAAAAAATCCCACGTTACAATAAAACTTTCCAAAATTACTTTCGGTAAAACTACTAAGTAATTTGCCATTAAAAGGAGGCATTGAGTATATAACTTCAAAAATATTTAGCTGCACATTAAATAGATCTGATACCCAAAAATAGAAGACTGAAAACGGTCAATCTAATAAATAAATAATTATAAAAAAAATCGTATACCTTACATATTGCGAGTAACTATATGGTTCAGTAAATAGTAAATCACTAAATATTGTGTCTCTCTTTGGACTATTGTTAGTGTAAATTATGCAAACAACGGTTTGCTAATCCTTAAAGACATCAAAAGCGTAATTTGACCACCGGCAGAAAGGCACAAAAGCAAAATTTAGACATTCCTCAATTATTGATTCCAGTATTTTCTGCCCACAATCCAACTTCCAACGTAACCTACCATACCTTAAAAGCATACGCAATATTATTACTTTCCGTGCCATCATCTTGTACATTACCGGTGGTCATGAATTCAACATATGAAAATATTCATATATCTTGTAAATAGATTTGTGACCTAGAACATCGGTCTAAGTGGGGTGGCTCGAACGCCGCATGTGTGAGCACTGTTCATCTGCACAACTCGTAGCCCGAAGGTATGGACAGCCGCCCTGCAGCGGGGATTCCTGGAGCAACGCCACCAAACCTTGCCCGACGCAGCACGACCATTGAAGCAGAAACGATGTGCGCCCACTTCGATCGCCGGCTTTCCTCGCTTACTCAGGCAATAACGAAATTGACCGGGAAAGCAGGGGAATGGGAACGGCAGTCCCAGGGTCGGTGGTGTCTCTGGAGCTACCACTGTGCCTGCAACTAAAAACTACTGCATTAATATCACATTCCGAATATATTACCAATGCTATACTAAGTGCTCATGCTCTGCATGGTGGGATGAAAATCAATGTCGTATTAACAAAAAACATACAGCTTCTAAATGCTTTGTAAACTTATGTGTAGCTCGATATTTGTATCGTAGTTCGTTTCCGTTATTGTTAAGTAATATTCACTATCAATAACAAAAAGTATTTTATTTCACAATACCAGCATAATTAAAACAATTTTTCTCTCTTGAACGAATCAACAATTGTTAAAAAATCAACCTACAGTGTAAACTCTATATAACGACATTTACCGGATTGAATATTTTCAGCGTTATAACGACCACTATCTCTTAAATGTAGACAATTGTAAGTCACATTTTTAGAAACTCTTGACGTTATTCGTTATTTTAAAAGGTGGTGTTGATATGGTGGCGTTGTTTGAATTTCCCTAGCCATCCTTTTGATGCTTTAAAAGCAGTTAATCCTTGTTCTTTAGCAAGTTTTTCCGCCTCTTCTCTTATGATCGCACCAGTGATAGGTACATTTTGCTGGCGTTGTATATACAACCATTTTAGCATCGCTCGATCCAGAACTTCGTATTGTGGTTTCCTCAATTTCTTGAAAGATTTTCCATCCTTCATTGCTTGTAGTATTTTATCTTTATTTTTCCATATTGTAGCGACGGTCGAGCGACTAAATCCAAAACGTTTCCCTACTTCACTTAACTTTACACCCGCCTCTATTGAGCGTATTAACATAACTTTTTCATCGATACCCAAAGATTTTCTTTTACTCGTCATGTTCACAGTTCGTGAATCTGTAAACAACAGCGATTATGATAACGTGTTATTGATAAAAGTCTAATGACAATTCGTAATAAAAAAATAAAAAATAATAATGTCGTTAAATAGTGACCGCGTCGTTATATAGAGTGTACTACTGCATAGAAAACAATCTAAACAAACCAAAATAAAGCAATTTCTTCAGTGTTATAACGAGTTTACACTGTATACACAACAAAAAATACTTAATGAAGATGGAAAAAAACGATCTATTCTTCAATGTTTTTCTGCTGTCGTGCAGCTTTGGTTTTACCGCGTTTTTGGTATCTTTTTTTGACATAATGAACGTGGTTATGACCGATAGCGACTAGATTACCGCGCTGGGTGACAGCGTAACATTTGCAGCCTGTATCCGATTTGATACAAAGCCATGTATCGCGATCGCCTCGCTGCGGCCCCGAGCGGCGGAACCTCTGGCCGTTCATCACTAGTATAGGATTTCCAAACTTCGAAACACCCCAGAACACTGGAAATGTGTCTAGCTATTTATAACATTATCTAAAAACTTTCAAATTTCATTTTTGGAAACGAAGTTTACGATTGAAACTGGTAGATGTTATCTAAAGTTACATTTTGTTAGTACTAGTAACTACTTCAACATAAATATATATATAATAAATACTTTGGTCAGTAATTTTTATTAAATCGTTTAAATTCATTGAAAGTCGTTTATATAGTTCATTGAAACAGCTAACTAAATCAAACTAAAAAAGAAACAGCTTGAATTATAAAAAAAAAATATTTTATTTCAAACATGATTTTTGACTTTACTGGACACATTCACACTTATAATAATTAAATTATCAACTATGTCTTTATTTACAAAAATATTTATAGAGATTTTTATTATCAATATAAGTTATTTTTACAATATGGAATTTTTGGAATGTAGTTATAAACTAGCAAACAAAAATTAACAAGGAAAACCAACTATCAGTTGTAAATTGCCTATTCTGTTTCTGTTTCGAGTTAATTATTTAATAATTTTAACAACTCAGCATTAGTCATGACTTGAAACACAAAATAACGGAATGTTATTAGGAATAAAATAAAGTTCAACACAATTTTAACCCAAGATCGCTATTTACGAGCTGCTTATTTATCCCAACGTGGCTTAAACGTCGATACAAAACTACAAAGTGGAAATAGGCAACAGCCAAAGCAAACTGTGAGAAACATGCAAACATTTAGATTTCAACTTATATAGTTCCTAATTTGTTCATAAATAGATTATTCTTCCATTCGTTTAATATCCTCTCTGTAGATGAATCAAAATTTTGAGGCGTGAAATTGGCGTTATGATTATGTTCGCCCTTTACCCGTATGAAGTGACCGTCCATCGTAGTTTGGACCCTGCAGAGACAACCAGTGGTATCCTTATCCCGACAAGCCCAGTTCAATTTGTCCCGATACTGGTTGTTCATCCAAAACTTATTGCTTCGGAATATCAGTATTGATTTACCCGCTCTTGACGGTAAGAAGAAGGCTTCTGGAAAATACGTATACATTTTAATTATAGTCACATTACAGATACAAACACTTAGATTATTCAAACAAACTTATGAACCCAATAGCGAGTCTATTTGATTTAAACTCTGTAATTTTTATACTGAATTACACTAACATAGGTTATCTAAAACTGAGCAAAACTTATTACCTATTATTTTTTATAGACAATATGAGAAACAATATTGTGTTTATACATGTTCAGCAGTAAAAATTCACGGTTAGAATCTCGCATGACCATTTAAAAAACAAAACGTAAAATTAAATAATAAATTTATTCATTTACAAAAGTAAATTTAATGCAATTGTCTCATCATAACATTGGTCATTTGATATGAAAATGGTTTTTTATGATTATGGTTTTTATTAAGGGAGATAACTTCGCCCATTTTGTTAGTCCTAGCCGTGGCTTTACAATTCAAATTCTTACTTCGAAAACATCTCCAGAAGCTTGGATGAGAAGATTGAAAGAACGAATAACCATTTATGACCAGATAACGTTTCCCTCCTCTTGTTGATATATACGCTGCTTTTATTCCTAGAAATATTTAAAGTTTAAAAAAAATCGAATATTACGACATATATTAAAGTTTATTTAACTGATGTAATAAAAGTCTTGAATAGAAAACATAATTTTAATATTTATTTCATAGTGAGTAATACTCTTAATAAATCAACGAAGCCTTAATTATTTGAAAATATGAAAAAACGTATTAACTTACATGTGTAAATTGTATAACCAAAAGGAATGTTCAGTACATCGATTAAATCTAAATTTATGGTCCCAGAGTTAACGTAAGGCACTCGGTTGGCTTAAATTTAAGATATACATAATATAGTGGTTAACGATCATTTCGCCAAAACAGCGATATGACTGCTGCCTACATCAGCAAATTAAAATTTAACTGATGCCTTCACTAACGGAGGAAAAGAGATATACTGAGGATCCCTCCTTCCCGTACGTCCTCCGCTAAATGAATTCATGTAATAAATATTCTAATATCGAATTGACACAATATCATAAGTACATTAATATCTCGTTAATTTAATACTAAACATACCCAGCGACAAAAGTCCGGTATCACAATTACCATTTAGCAAAATATTCACATCACAAAATATATCGTTAATAAATATATTGAACAACATTTCAAATTTAACATCGACATCGTGTCGTTAATATCTTTCACACAAGGGTAGAATAATAAGATCATTAGATATTGTATAAACGTACTAAGAAAGAACAGTTATAGTTGTCAGTTGTGCGTTCAAAATGCAGCACTTCTACTGCTCTGTCTCACTACCCTCGTGTGAAGTTTACTGATAAACTCTAGAACAATTTATCAAAAGCACCGGAAAACCTAAACACGTCGGAATATTGTGGAATGATTAAAAAAGATTAACTTAATTAGGTGGTAATCCTTTCCTAACTTAACAATTAACTTCTAATTCATCTAAATTGCTTACATCATAGAGCAAATTTTTTTTAATTGACACTTAACAAAACTTGGATACTCATATACAATACAGGATTTCTAGAAAATCGTAATGCCTATCATTAAATGATCAGTCTATAACAAGTGAAACAAATGCATATTATATACGAACACTTACATAGCTTAAATAATTTGTATTACCAAAACACTGATCTCATATAGAATCAAATTTAACAATAATTCATATAGTTGTAAATTTATCCAAGACATAAAGATTTTGATAATATTTTCCTCTCATTTTACTTAAAGTAAACCAAAAAATTTCGATTAGATAATTGATTTGAATTTTGAATACATCTTCAAATTACGTATGATATACAAAGGATGATACATTTTTTTCATATAAAAGTCGTGGTCCTAATGCTATGCTTCCAAATTCTCCATTCCTTTTGAGTTATCAGGTTATGGGTGCCCGAGGGGGATGATTGTGCATCCCCTTGACAGCTACAACGTTAGCGCCCAGCATGTGGATCCGAGCCTTGCAGTTGGTCTTCTTAGACGTACAACGCCATATAACTTTGTCTCTCAACTTGGACTCCTCGCAGAACGGAAACGTATTCACCACCATAATCACCTTCCCGCGACGAGATTTCAAATACTTGATCCCTACGACAATAACGTTTATCAGATATTTAATATTTACACAAACCCATAACCAACCACCACCGTACCCAAATATAAAATAGACGAAAAAAATAAAACTCACGGTTATTTATAAGTACAATGTAATATTTCACAAAACATACCCCATACATAAACCCATAAAATCTTATCAATATAATGGTAGATACAAAATTACGCTAAGTTAAAGACTTGTTGATAATCAAGTAGTTAACAGTAAATGAGGTAGATTAAGTTATAGAGGAACAACTAGAGTAGTACTGGTCTAGATGTGCCGCGGCGAAATCTATCATACTAATCAACTATAACGCACTATGAGATTCGTAATACAATACAAACAAGTACATACACAGTCGATCTCACATAGTCTTTGGAAGTGCCACCCGATACCTACAGTCGAAAAGATAATCGAAAAAGTACAAGAGTATAAAATACGATAAAACGCTGATTTATTTAATAATATTGTTGATCAAATTCGTACGGTAAAATCGTATCATATAATTGACGTATATTGTCATCGCCCTTAATTTTAATTAACATTATGTATCCATCTTATTATAATAATTCAGATTTATCGCCGCGGCCAGCGAATTACGCCTTAGTGGGGTGTTTGAAACGCAATAGAACGTGTCAAATTATTATACCCTACATGTAAATATTTCTCAAAACGACCAAATTTTAAATTCAAAACATCTTACTACATCTATAAAAGTAATTTCAGATTACACTGTTCTGATTTTTCTAAACACATTTATTCCAACTTTATTACGTCAATTTAGATAACACCGAACCACGAACGAGTCTAATCCGAAACAACGATCCGACAAACGATGCATTTTCCAAGAATTATAACTAAGCATTTAATCTACATTTAAAATATTAAAAGATTTGACACGATCTATAACAAATCCATAGCAAATTATTTCTACACCACCACTTTCATCTTACAAACACACATAAGGACCCATTCGTATCTAGGTCATCTAAACAACAATTACAATTAGTTAAAATTTGTACTTAAATTAAGTCTTAGAATATACAAAATAAGCAGGTCCACGATGTCATTGAAAAATAAAATAAGACGAGCAACAAATCATTCTTAGAAAACAATTAATAAAATATATTCAGACAACAGTCTCGTATAGTGCCTATTTATACTAAAGCCATCAACAGCAAACTATCGAGTACGAGTAATAACTATAAGAGGTAGTCGAGTTTCAATAGTAGAGGTAGAGGTAGATGGCGCGCGCCGGACCCTGCGCGGCGAGCCGCCCCGGCGCGCGACCTTAGCCTAGCCTTAATCTAACTTACGCTACAACACCTTACTACAGTAAAGCTTCTGAGTATTCATTCGTGTATATATAATTGTATAATTCAACTAATCTGTAAACCCGTATAAAAAGTGAAAGAGGTAGTTTGTTTGAGCTTAAGTACTTAAACCAATCCTTAGAGCAAAACATCGCCTGTAGCCCGTGACTTTGCACTCAAAGATCGAGTACTTGTTACCGACCAGTCCATCCGACTAGTGATGTTACTTATACAATAAAAAGGCGGACGTCTAACTCTCTAAGTAGCAATATTTGAATATGTAAAGTTAAAACTCTCAAAATAAATAAAATATTTCTAAGTGCAGTCCGGGGATCAATTTCAAATTGCTTACGATCAAATCTAATCCGTGAAATCAGTCACCGACGCGTTGTCAGCGGTCCAGAGACCGCTGAACCTTTACCGTGCGCACTCAGTCGTCGATCGCCTGACTTGCCTGCGGCCGTTCTCGTGTCCTCATCCTCTCCCGCGAGCTGATACCTTACTCCCAATGCCCGGGTGGATTGAGCCGATAAATCATGCTATGAATTGATTCATTTTCCGGATAATAACCATCTTTACTTTATATCAACACACCTTACACGATCGGCGGTCCCTACACGATTACTGAAGCTGCGTTGTCCTAACTTCAATTCCTTTTAACTTTTATTACCACGAGAATTAAGTTAATATAATGCGTTCCCTTTGAACACAAATATAACTCGACTGACTAGATAGAAAGGTCTTCGAGTTCCAGATTATATTTAAGTAATAAACGTGTAAAGACCGCCTCACATAAACATTCAGAAAGTTCTTACACATAAAACATTCTTACCTGCTCTATTCGTTTCCATAAATAACCCACACCTATATACGCATAGCTTCATACAGCTGGAAAAGACCGCTTAACCTAACCGTCGCGACGTCGCTTTCTCCTGACGCCTGTCAACCCTCTGCCGGTCCTACCGTTCCTGACGCCGCGACGTCTCTTCCCGACTTAGATATTACATACACATACCGATATTAAATAACTCCAACAATGCCTTCGCTTCGATATTAACGCCTTCCTATCCCCATTAAAATAAGCTAATAAAAATTAATCTAAATACAATTTATGCTAAATTTGCCAAAAGGCTTCGATAAATATATCGTTTGGTCGATACATCCATCGTCGTCAAGTTTTTTCATATAGAAATCGTGCGTTCAATTTGGAATCGAAAGATCTGAGACGGTTTAGTCGTCCTCGTTACAGGGTGTGTCGACTAGTAGCGGCTTGGCAGG
>NW_013525292.1:1611332-1614087 GCF_000836215.1 Papilio polytes
CCGTCAGCGAAGCGGCGCACGTTAGGCGGAGCATGATTGTGTGCGTAGCGCGAGCGCACTATGCGCTCAAAGCCCTCCGGTCCTTCGGTGTTGACGTCGGCGAGACAGCGCGAAGTGAGACGGGATGAGCAGTACCACTGCTTGCGTCCGTGCGCCAAGTTATTCTTCAGACGAAAGGTGTATCCGCGGTGCAGCAACAGACGCCCTTTGCCGGCACGAATGAAACGCGCTGGTGGAAGAAATAACTCTAATTAGTACACCGTTCCTATTAAAACTTGTAACGCTCACCTTGTAAAATCAATGAAACGCAATAATGTCTGATATTGATTTTGCAAAGTGAACACACTCAACACAATTACATAACATATACTAAAAGCATAAGCAAGTCAAAACCAGTAAGATGTTAGTAAAAAGGCAATGAAATAAAACACGGTGAGATTGAATCTATTTATTCAGCACGTTCACAAACACGAGTCGCGTTTCAACATTCAATTATAATTAGGAAGAAGAATTTTTGTACACATTTTTAAATGAGCAAAACGTTTGGCACGAAGAAATTTTTGGCACTGAGCAAGACTTTAGAGATGAGCAAATAAAGTGCTATCAATCTATACATAAAAATTTACTAAACACATTATTTGTTAAAAATCTACGTTTCACTTGTAAAAACTTGCGGGAAGACTAACCTTAAAAAGAGAAAATAATCACGCTATAATTATCTACTATTTGATTTTAAAAGAACCTTATTTACATGCAACTCCCTAGTTGAATATTTGGCACCTAGCTCTTAACAATTAATAAATTGAGATCAAACCTAATGTGCCGATTTAACTATCACAATACAATCTGAAAAATAATAAAAACATTTGACTAGTATCAAAATTATGACATTAAAAATGTAAATATAACCGTATTATTTTAAATTGATAAAAAAACGATATAACCGTACTTCTTAATTACTCCTATATCAAAAACGCAACACACCCAACCTTTTCTATTAAACAAATATACGAGAAGATAGTAAAAGTTTCAATTTAGTCGATGATACAAGTAAATTCAAATTTTATAAACAAAATAAACACATTTTTCCCCTTACCCTACTTAAATTAACATTCAAGTACTTAATATAATTTGTACTTAACGCAATTTATCATATTCGCATTGGTTACATAACGGAAACTTTACTGTACCTTAAATATTAAAAATATTGCACTGAAATTTGCTATAACCACATATCAATAGCGTACAAGCCAAGAGGTGGGATCGAAATGGTCGAAATCGAGATTTGGCATTCTCGGCAGGAGGGTTTCCGGAGGGGTTGAGGGAAGAGGGGGAGCCCTTGAAGCTCTGCGTCCGCAGCGGCCCTCGTGATTGTGCTCTCCTATCAGCTTGTGTAGCATACCCTTCTGCGTGTAAGCCTTGCACCCACAACCTCCCATAGTACACCGCCACCTTACAATTCCAGAGCGCATAGTGTGCGCCGCGTAAAAGCTCCGACCCCTCACCCATAGCCTAGGCCTGCCGCCAGGACCCACGCACAACCTCACATCCTCCGCTGCAACCAATACTACAGTTATAATTCTCGTAACAACCCCCAATATAATACAAGCTACACACGTTAGGTATTTTTTGACATTTTTAACTATCACATATATCATATGTCTATATTTAACAGCTATCGTTTGACAAAATTGTACAAATATGTTTTCGACACTCAGTTATTTCGGCAAAGTTAAAATTGTAATGGAAAACCTAACGTGTATAACCTATTAAAGCATGCATGTGCCGTAGATTAATATAGTCAGCAAATGTCATTTAAAAACTAATAAAGCTAGAAAAAAATAATGTTAGCAAAACAATTCACGACAGTAAACGAATCACAAATTTAAACCTACGAATTTGTTTCACAGACCGTACTTTAATCAATAAAACTATTGCTGCATTACACACCTCTAATTAGTGACATGAATTCAGCTATATAAACATTATTAGCTTAACAATATAGCAGATATATTAAATAAGTAAAAAAAATCGTGCAAAATAGAACACAAAATAAATCATGTTCTCCTAAAATAAAACAATAGAGTCCTGTAGTAAGAGATTCATTACACATTTATACTTAACAATTGAAATGACTAGAATCAGTATCATATACATACAATTATTCTAACTATAACTACAGTGAGTCGGTTAACATTACTATGTTAACAATAACGTTAATTCAATAATTATTGCCAAAATGTACAATTATTACTATCGACTAAAATTAAAACACCTCTAATCACCCGCTCGCATATTTTCGAGTTAATATTTGCTAAAATAAACAAAACACTTGAACAAACAATTTAACTAAAATTGGTTTAAAATGTTTGTTTCTGATATTTTCGCGATAAAATTGATCTTGAAAACAAACTATAAGCCGCATTTGTCAAAACTTTAACTTAAAGTTCGGCTTTCATTGAATCATAGGTATTAAAATCAATTTGACAAATTATAATTGCCTTTTATAAGGTTACATGCATATCTTAATATAAATTTTAAAATGATTTGACATTAAAAATTACTACAGATCCGAACAGTAATCGCCAAATGCTGATTGCGACAAACACAATTATGCATAAAACATTGCTAACAATACGAGTAAATCACATTAACCCATGTTAATAAGCAATATGAAAGTTAGTTTGTACATGCTCGGTTAATCACGACCAGTGTTTCCCTATTATTCATCCAGCAACACTTTAGACGGTGGTAT
>NW_013525292.1:1614177-1635933 GCF_000836215.1 Papilio polytes
CGTAAAAGGAGAATCCACCGAGGCGCATGTGACGTCGTCCTCTATTCGATATCACGAACTCAACTGTAAAACATCACCCCGTCACTAGCCGTCAACACATGCGTTTACACCCAACAAGAATTAATATTGTTAGTAAGCATACACATATAAAGCGTACATGCAAGAGATAGGACAGTAAAAGAGCAACAATTTAGACCGTAATTTTTTTATTAACAATTTTTAATAGTATCTTATACGAGTGTATCACAAACCTTTATATTCAGTCCAGACCATAAAACAAGTTTATATTCTTTAAATGATTAGTACTAATATAATAATAGCAATTGTCATGTCTAAACCAAACAAACAAAAGAAGAATTAGGGACAGAATAAGTAAAGTCTGCCACATACCTTTAAACTAAATTGAGGTGTGTAGGAAAAAAATATCTTTTGTCTTCACACTTCAGTTTCATCTTTTTTTACATAAATACCTAACCTAAGTGAAGACGCGGCCGAAGGATAAAGCGCGACTATACAGTTCGACAGTTAATGTTAAAAAGGGGCTTACGTATGTTCTGTTTTACCATCAGAAGCTATAGTTTCAATGAGGCTTTCGATACGTGCATGGTCGTTAAGCACTGGATCATGCGGCGGGTGATTATGTCTGCTTGTCCTAGAGATTAACCGACCGGCGGTAGTCATGGCATTGCCTCGGCAACCCCGTGTCCGGCTCCTGCAGCACCAATATACTCGCTCGCCTCTCCTCTTGCGGACAGTGTAGCCATTGCCATCCACTATAAGACAGGGCCCGCCTCGACGTGTCACAGAATATTGCACCGGTACACCTTCCCCTGCTCAGCGATAAATATCGGGAGATAATTGTACTAGGTATAGTATGTAGCATAGTAAATAATACTTCATATAAAACAAGGTTACTTTTAATTATAAGAAAGAGTATATTTTTATCTATTTTCGATACTGATAATATTTATGAAATTAAAATATAACGTTAAACAAAATAAATCCAACCCAAAAATTTTATTTTACGACTAGACATTGATAAGTGTTGTGTTCACGTTTTTTTAGGATTTGTAATTTTTTTGTAATGACTTTACGAAAATTTACGATTACGAAAAAAATAATACGTATTTGAAATCGTGTATTTATTCATTACTGTTTTTTTTCTGGTAATTAAAAATTAACCCTGTATACGTCTGTATTAGAATTTTAAGATAAAGAAATGAAAGTCGTTTTAGAAAAACCTCTTTATTATGCTTAAAATCACATCACTTTTTCTTTTTTAACCTACGACACAATTATCAATACTTACATTAGACAATTTTATCAACACTTAATACCAAATAATTTCATAAAAACCTACTGCACCTATCGCACAAAAATTTTGCTGGAAAAGTGTTCGTATTAACTCTGACAAAATTAATATGATATTTGTGCATTTGTTTGAGTTAAAATACAAAGACAAATATCATACAAATTTTCGATGTCGATAAAAATACAATTTCTCAAAAGATCCGTGCCTTTTGGCATTCAAATCGTAACTTCATTGACGGCGTTAAAAACAACATTTTTACAAAATAAAATAAAAAAAGCAAGGGTACCTGTAATCAATAAAGTTTTTAATTTACCATTTTATTTCATGTAATGTAATTCACTCTTTGACTACTTTAACTACTTCTATTTTTCATTACAAATTTTGAAGTCACACTTTACAACCGGCTCAAGAAATTTCAAGTCAGTATTTACAAGAACACATTGTTTTTAAAATATCACTTCGGTGAACATCAATGATGCATTCAAACAGTCGAACATGTGACTACTTCGCCTTGTTCGTATTTGCGAGATATTTTCTCTAAATGATTTTCCATATGATTATGTACTGGATTTGTTATCTTGAGTACGTTATTTTTAGACGTTATTCTAGCTCTACATCGTCTACCATAATCCATGCACCTCCAGAACGTACGCCCACTACGTACACAATCTGTTACGAATATATAAGGTTCGTATATTAACTGTAGATGACCGCTTTTCGTCTGAATGAAATGCAATTCGCCTTTAACGGTGCCGCTTACTGGTGCTAAAACTGGAATAAAAGTTTACACTTAGTAGCCTTGTAGATATGTTATCTACAATATTAATAACACACATCTGTTTTAAGAATGGGGAAAATTAAAATAAAACAACTGATGTTGAATAACATTTAATTTCGAGAAAATTAAAAAACATTTGTTTAACTTCTTAATATGCGATTTCTATGATCTGGGAATGTGATAACTCCTAAATTTTTAAAGATGATAAATCTTATTTACTTCAATTTAACAATATTAAATGAATAAAACATGCAATATTTACGAGCATTCCTGTCAATATCGCCTTTCTGCAGTAAGTAGGATCCGCACTGTACTTATTGAATAACTGCGAGATTTAAAATGAATTTGCTGTGTCGTGTGAAAATTTTACACAGTGGTAGAGCCCGCTTTAAGATCCACTGTCCATCCACTGTCTCGACCGGTGTAATAAAATGTAATAATAAAAAGCACACAGAAGACAGGCGGGAAGTGAAAGCAATTCTGCGTTTCTGATGAGTGTGGTGCCGAAGGCCTTATTTTAGTCACCTTTCCTTTCCACCCTTTTCTTAAGAGTTAAGCTTGGGAAGGAAAAGTGGATTTAACGCCGGAGGTGGCGCTTAGGAAGGGACAATATCCTGTTTATGTGAGTCTCCTTTTCCGTCGATTAAAGGTAGGCAAAGCAACTGCAATTGCGGATGTCTATGGGTAGTTCGCCATTTCGGCGAGGTCATGTGGCTTGCTCTTTTACCACCTTATAATATAAAAAATATTTTATAACTTTAAATAAAGCAATCTACATCCAAATATCTACGTTCTAGAGTTTCAATTTAGTCAGTCAAATGTAGAAAAAATATTTTTGGTGTCAACAAGCAATCACCATTGTATTTTAACTTTGATTGGGTATTACGATCATGGCTTTATATGCTTATCTCGTTTAAAAAGTAAAAATTCAGCTAATAACACGTTTCATGCTATTACTGTTTTTTAAATGAGAGAACTCGATCGGCTAGTCGGTTTGTTCACGTACAATACACGTGTTAAATTTTAATCACCAAATATGTAATACTAGCTGTTACCGTGCGGCTTCATCCGCATGAAATTATATAAAACTTTATTTTATTGTTAACAATTGTTAAAATCTCAATAGCAAATATCAAAATTACCGTTACTACAATAACCTTGCTTCTTTAATGTAATGTAGCAGATTGTACTGTATGGTCACTTTTCCACATTAAGGTATTTATCCAATTTATTTAACCGCAAAGTTTAATAGCGTGAAAATATATAGCCTAAAGCGTGACGCAAGTATTGGGCTTTTTATTAAAAAGAGAATTATTCAAAAATATGCTGTAATTGATGACATCTTAGGTCACAAAGAAGTATGTGTTTAATCTTTATTATATTAGTATAGAAGCATAGATAATCAAAGATATCGTTTTGTGGCTTAAATATGTATCTAAAAGTAGTTATTTAACACTAAACACTTTCGCACATAGGCACAAGTTACTAAAAAATAGGAAACACAAGTAAAAAATATATTTTTAGAGTTCTCAATAAAAAATCTCAGAAGAAAATTTGAGATCATAAAATCGCCAAAACACAATTTTGCAGATTGTACCTACCACATAAGATGTACTATCGGGGAATCTAGCGATATCCCACTTTAAATCCTTGTTGTTTTAAAGTTTTGTACGCATTGAGACGACGACGTACCATAAACAGGACGCAGCTTTTTAATCACACACTATACTATATAATAACACACGGCTAATTGCTTTTTAAATAAGTTATTTAGAAGATGCAGTGTTTCTCTCACTGAAAGGAACAAAGTGAGATATCTATTCCAACACCGCATAAGTCTGTGACTGTACATGTATCTACTTACTACTACTCATTACTGAACGCGATTTTGTGAATATTTTTTTACAAGAACAGCAACAGTTAACAGCAAAGTGTCATACTGCGGCAGTGCTAGCAAAGATGATGATAAAATAGAGAAACATCACCTTTACAATAAAATTTTGTACAACTTTATCAACCTAAAGTAAAGGTAAATAACCTAATCGTTTCTTTAGATACCAATCAAGATAATTTTCTAGTTAATTCATATGTATCAACATTTATTTAATGTCTTGTTTAACAAGACGAGGTCAAGTGACATTTCAAAATTCCACACCACTCTTCAAAATTACCTAAACATATATATTTATATATTTAATCGTTTTTTCCGATAACTCAAACGTTCCTGCGAACTCCAGTTAGTATAACGCCAACAGAATAAACACATACAAACTATGTATGCTTCATTTTGGGTAAAAGCTAAGTCGGGTATATTCACCCAACACAATCACTTATTACTTTAATTATAATTTAAATTTGCAACTACGGTTTATTTACCCATTTCATAACTTTTTATTAAAATCAATTTAGACTGGCCAATCAATAAAATTAATAAATATATCAACAAAAAGAAATCACGGCAGTAACCCATATTAGTAGGCAGACCACATTATTTGTAAAAATAGTTAAAATCACCTCTATTAAACTAAATAAGACAATTAATTCCTATATGCTACTTAATGTGTACCCAATACTTCTACATCCACTAATATTTTGAAGTCATCAAAACTGGTAATCTTATTTAGAAAAAAAGAGAAAGATTCGGCTGGTTCCTTGATAACAATAGCAATGTGTAAACAAAATTGTACAGTAGTGATACTCAAATTGGTCGAGGTGAACACCCCAGGGTCTGCACAAGACCACAAGACTGCAATATTGGCTCAGGAGATATCCTCAGGTGAGCTTGTATGTATGAACCATTGAAATTTAAGACTAACAAAATGCCCAAATGTTAATAAGCTTGTAACATTTTATAATGCTCAGCAACCTTTCCTCCTACTCAACAGCCAAATGAGGTTCACTAATAGCGTAAAATTTTAATGTCCATGAGTTAAAATGTGGAAACCTTTGCTGTATAGTATAGTTCTGAAGAGCTTAACCCTTAGGCAAGGCTATTATGCTATTAGTTATTTTAGTAGTCATTTTAATTCATCACAAACCTTAGTAATGTACTACAGATTATCATAACTGGATACTCCTCTGATAAATATTTATGGCTAGTTTTTATGGATCGAAGAACTTGAAATTTAACATAACAATTTACAACTTGTGAGTAGGCAATGTTTTTTTAAAAGGTTTAAAGTAATAAATTATGACCAAAATGTTAAACAGTTAATGGAATTATAGAAGTAATTACAAGTATATAGTTATATAAGTGTATTATCAAGTCTAAATATAATGTTTAGACTAGGTTCCAACACTGAAGAACACAGATATGTAAAAATTGCTAAAGTTGAGAATCATATATAAATATTATATAATATTACCTTATATAAATATTGTATTGTTAAAAGAAAAAAAAGTGTGTACAAAATAAGCAGAATAATAGCTGTAATATCATCTTTTGCATCACACTTAAATTTACTTTATTGTAAATATTACGCTGATATCCATATTCTCACAGACAGATAAATTCTGACATTAAACCACCTACAGAGAGGCTATGGATTTTAGGCATTGTTTGATGCACATTTGTCTTTCAGTTGACCTTCCAGAATGCTTACCTCAAATATTGTAACTCTACTCATTACAGCAGAAAGGTAAATGCCTTTTTAATTATGACTTATCAGATTGGAACACCAGTGGACTTAATTTATCACAATACCATTCTAAAGAAACATTTTAAGAAACAAGAGTGCCAACAAATATTGATTGTTTTCATTGTAAATATTTAGGAACATTGAGATCACTCAGTCAACATAATATACCTACTTTATAGTGCATAATTAATATTGTCAGAAACATGCCCTCATTGGTTCACCATATGAATTTGTAATAAATTAAAATATCAAGGGCAATAAAAGCTGGCTTAAATTGAAAATATGAATCCTAAACTTTAAATTATCTTCATTTTGCATCAACATATGTTGGCTGCATCAACATAGGCTGCAGTTGGGTGACTGCCCAAGGTGCCTGATGAAAAGGGTTGCCGCAAGTTAGCCTAACAGTCTTAAACCCTCCCTAAATATGGTAAAAAAGAGGGTGCCATAGAAATCTCACCCATGGTGCTGGTACTGCTAGAAGCTCTACTGGAGCTCGCAAAGTATAGGTTATGGTCAAAAAATAGATATATATTGAGATAGAAAGAAATCTCTTAACGTTAAAATTACCTTGTTACATGACCTATATAAAAACATAAGGACAAAATACAACAAAAACTTTAAGATCATAAAGTTAAAAGTTAAAAACATTGTTTTCACACCAAAATGCCATATCACAAATAAATTGAGAAGTTCTACTGATATAGTAAAAAAAGATTTCATTGAGTGAAAGGGCGCTAAAAAGACGTAAATTGGGATAAATAATAGAAATTTAAATTTTATCTTAATAACTTCTCAAACTAATATTCAACACTTATAGACAACACATAGTATTTCTATATTTCAAAACCAAGAAACTTTATATAGAGTAAAGCAATAAAAGGTAAATTATTACGATGTTTTTGTTTTATAGGTTATGTTTACAAGCGACATTGTAATCAAGTTGTTTGTGCATAAGTATGAAAAGATAAATGTGTGTTTTCTTTATTTCGATTACACAATGAATCAGCTAAATCAAAAATTAGGTAAATTCTGTTTTAATATTTAGCGTAAAACTTGGAACAAAGTTTGACAATCAACATTCGTTTACGCGACATGTTACCAGCTATCATATCCACCAACGCATTTCACAATTAAATGTAACAAAAGTAAATGTACATACCAGGCGATTATCCATTTTAATTGCCACCAGTAAACATACTCACATTTTAACAACACCAAACACACAGATTTATAAAACATTTGACGTAAACACGTTCAGACACAAACCAAAATTTCAGGTCTAAATTTTCCATGTATAATAACAACCATTATTTAAATACACTTTCCTGGTACTGTAATCACAAATAAGATAAAATATCATTCACAAAACTAGCACAGTTCACGATTTATTCCCAAAATAGTAAACAATCCTTCAATGACACAATTGCAACCATAGATCTCATGGCGTTTATACGACAACCACAAATAACGGAATTGCGTTTGTTTTTACGCATAGTTTGTAATGCTACTACGTTTAGGCAATTTAAAACTTTCCGTTGATTCTAAATTATTATAAACCCATCTTTATACGTGCCAATTTTTTTTTCAAAGTTAAAAACAAAATTTAAGTAGAAGTTTTATAGTTTCATACATAAATAAGTTCAATTCAATTCAAGAATAATATTTGCTAAAGCGGCAAATAGATAAATTATTAAAACATCGATTAGCGACAAAATTAAAATGCAAATTGAAACAAGGCTAAAATATCCTCTTACACACGAGATATCGCTCACAGAAAACATTCCTTTATGCTCAATCAACCAGATTTCATACTAGTAACGCCATCTATGGTTGATATCTGAACTACATTAATGAATAGTTTGCGCTACTGCCGCTATACCCTGACCAAGACTTCTGTAGGAAATCAAGATTTTTCAATAATTTAAGGACTTAGTTGTCTAATTCGTTGGGATTTGGGCAATACCAATTACAAACGATATATTACTCACAGGAAACGTACATGAAAACTATGTTCAACGTTGCATAATTTTGAACTACTAACGCCATCTATTGATGACGTCTGAACTTTTTATAAGTTTGCACTTACGCAGCTTCCCAGACTGACTTGACTCGTGTGATAAATCAAGTATTTACTTCTAAGTAGTACTAATTTAAGTGTATGGCGTTTGGATATAGGAAACACCAATTGTTACTTGAACTACGCCATTAAGTTGCTACTGGAAATCGAACCTAGTAACTTTGTTTTATGCAATGTATTATTTAGTATAATTTTTAATGTGCCTTTATCTTTAAGCAGTTGCATATGCTCTAATTAGTTTGAAATACTTCGACATCAAATTTCTTATTACTGGTTTAAAATATTTAGTTTTTGGTTTCCCTCTTTAGAGCGTTACTTAAGAATATCAAAAGTTTTATTTAATTTGTTCCCATTGAAGTCCTAACTTAGCACCTGTGTTATGAGCTAACAACCTGGGTCTTCCTCTTGAAGATTCTTAGCATGTCAATATTTGACTTTCTTAAACTAATGAGTAAAGTTTTCATAAGATTTTTTTTACTGTAGAAACTCTGCTGCAATTTCGAACTTTGCTCGGCTAATTAATTAATTGTAGGTAGGAATGCAATTGATACAAAAGTTTTTTTTAAGAACATTTATTAATATCTTTCGTATTTCTATGATAAAAATGTTGAAATAAAAAAAAAAGTTTTTACCTTGCAAATCTTGAACAGCGTTATTACTTACCAAAAACAAAGATAATTGAGATCTCATGTAAGTAAACGGCTTTGATAACTGAACTTGTCGAAGTTAGTCAAGATTCATAAAGTTGTTATAATAACTTAGGAATCGGAGATATATAGATTTTATTAAAACTAAAATTTTCTTGCCCATTATAAATTACTTCATGCACGCAATGTTTTAAATTGACGAGCACCATTAAAAAAAAATCTAATTTTCCAGTGACTTCTTGGTAGAGTCAAAATGGCGGATGTACCATAAGATATTGATACCATACCACATTGCAGTGTAACGAATAATTTGATAGCGAATTAGGGTCAACTAAGAAAACTACATTACCGTGCAATTGTTGTAAATGACAGTAAACCACCCATAGATCTACTCGATTAGATTATGAATCAGTTCGATCCGATCAATGCGTGGAGCTCTACGATGAATCGATGTAAAAGTTTCCAATTTTACATCAATTCATGCCTTGGCACTATTTGATGTACTGTATATTGAACTCGCACAAGGATATCTGAACCGGTAAGTATAACAAGAAAAACTTTGGAAGCACACTAGCGCCCGCAACCATTTGTGTGCCGCAGCAATCAAAACGTCACACCTTATCAGGGCAGACATCCTTGTTAGAATAGTTTAGGGATTAGACCTCGTCTGGAACTTACTAGTTCCCAAAGATTCAAATTACATAGTTTAACTTTGCTAGTATAATGGGTAATCCGTAGGCTGATCACCTAGTAACTTTACGCCATTTAGCCCATTATACTAGCATAACGTAAACTAATTTTGTTGAATGTAAACTTTCAGATCACTCTGAATAAGATTTGGAAGTTTACGCCCAAAGCTAGGTTTTGTAGAAACCCAGTTTTTTTGTCACATTTTCTTTACTTACCAATCATTTACCTACAGATTTTTGACCACCGCACATGTCTCGAACCATACCATTTACCTTGGAGAAGTTCAGAACAATTTACCTATACCATATTAACGGATCAATGCTTAATTATACATATCCGTAACTTTTACCTTCTCGCAATTTACCTTTTTATACCTTGACCATTACCTTTTTTACCTTTACCAAATATTACCAAAGAATTTCAATTTAAAAGGTTATGTTTACATAATAAACATAACCTTTTAAAACAGGATATTTAACCCTGGAACATTTAAAAAAAATTACTAACCAAACTAAAAACTACCTAAAACTAAGCTTACAAATTTCATTACTAAACTATAATTGATGTGAAAAATTAAAGCTAGATTTGAGAAAATTTACTTTTAAAAACATGAATATCCAGCTTTGATTCAACACACCTTAACTATGTGGCCAGTTTCTCCCTACTCATAGATAGAAACTGACCAACGATCAAATTTGCAAACCTACCTTGTGCATCCCCAACAGCTCCACCCTCCCCACCTCCAGATATATTGCCATCACCAGTTGCAGAACCATCAAATCCTGAAAATAGCCTTATATTAGAATAACGAAGTAAACGATCGATTTAAAGTCTCGGTATAAATCTTACCAGACATTTCCATATTAGAGTCATCTTCGCCGAAGTTCGTTTCGTCATTGTTAGCGCCTTCATCGTCATCATCCCACATGCTTTCGTTAACAAATTCAGGTTCCATTTTGGGTGCCACAGCGTTGTTTTCATCTTCGTCCGGTATCGTAACAAACTCATCTTTAGCAGAACCAGAGGGTCCGGCTTCTAATGGGTCAACACATTTCCGTTTCGCGGGTCCACTTTGAGAAGATGACGAATTATTTGATGCTATTGATGGCCTATTTGGTCTCTTAATTGCTACTGGAGTTAAGGAGGGCTTAGAATCTAAATCAGTCTCTAACTTAGCAGATATCCGTTGTTGTGACGATCTCGGGCCTGGCCTCGAGGTCGGCTTTGGTTTGGATGGCGTGGAACTTTCTTCATTTTGGTTACCGGTTAAACCTTTAACTTGAAGTTGTTCCGCGGTACTAATAAACGACGCTAATTCTTCTTGCTTAACATTAACTTCACCTTGATACATAAACTGTAATAAGTCTCTTAGCGCTGAATGACTAACATCTTTTAAAAATACTGGAAAAAAAAATTACACAATTAACATTTTGTTAAATTTTAAATAATGATAAGAAAATTATGAAAAAATGTTCACATACCTATCGGATGCTGGTTTGGATTCATTTTAAACATTTCTTGAAAGTAGGGAGAACATACGGATAAAACTAATTTGTGTGCTTGTAAAATTCTGCCTTCGGCAGCCAAGGTTACATCCACTAAATCTCCACGTGACAGCAGGCCATGAAAGCCTGCTGACATATTCGCATGGAAATTGTTCCAGCATAGTGAAAATTGTTCGTCGGACGACGCCATGATGGCGGCGACTTCTTTGAAAACCTGTAACAACGCAATAAAAATAATTAGCTTGAACAAAAACGCCAGATAAATCGGTAAAAAGGAAGATCAAATGCGAAAAACGTACCTATCCTAAGCTTTGTACTTTATAATTCCAACATTAGAAACATTTAAAAGAAAAAAATAAGCTATGTTTCTAATCAATCCACGCCACGTCCTCCCCGTTTGAGCGCTGTTCACGGTATGATGACGCAAACGCGACGTATCGTGTGTCGTCACAGTGTTGATATTATCCTTAAAATTTCCCCATAACGTTTTTTATTTTTTGTCAATAAAATATGAAGAAATATTAATTTATTTAAACACAAAATACCTTAGAAAACAGTTCCACACCATATTTAATAAAGCAGTAGGGAAAAATGTGCTTATTTATCAAAATAAACGAAAGGACCACGTTACGTCACAAGGGTACGACGTACGCTGTGTCGAAACATTTCAATATTATTTTAATATTTTTTCTTAAACATTTTCAAATAGTCCGTTAAGTAACTATGTAATTTAATTGTATAACTGTAATAAAAGTATTTAATTTAGAATATGATGTCAACGAGGTAATTTAAATTAATTTTCCCATAAAAATATGAATAAATCACGACGAAACGGTTTTGTACAAAACCTTTCTTAAGATGATTCGATTACTTTTTTTAAGTTTTTGGAACTCAATACATTTTTTCATAAAAACGCATAGAACAAAAATTAAAATTAATATATTAAATATCTCGACACACTTCCACCGCTTTTAGAGAGAGACAGAAAACTTGGATCAATAACTTTGTCGAGTTAAAGTAAACTGCACTTTATTCTCTTACATTTTAGGTTAAAAATTAAATAGTTTTGGCAAAATTCCAGTGTTGTCAGTTTTTGAGCTTTCCTATGTTTTTGTGGTAACTAGTTGGAATTAATTTCAAAAGTATTTAAAAAAACAAAAATCAGTGATTTTGTATAATGAAAAGTAATGAAGCAATCGTTATTATGATTACTTTTATTTGATTTACTCTTAAGTCATACTCAATTAGTAAAATCTTGCAATACGCGTGGTTCAGACTTGGCCTGTACAGTTGAACACTTAAGACGGCTAGTTATAGATTGTATAGACTCACCGGCGCCAGTTATATTTGCTATTCCAGTCAAGTAAAAAATAGTAATGTGTTATTAAAAGTAGTCAGTAAAATCGGTCGCTGGCAAAGGCGTGGCCAAAAATGACTGGACTGTCCTTCGACTGGCACACGCTATTCGCAGTTCACACTTGTCCCGTACTCGTGTTCGTGTAAAATGCAATTTGAGCGCTGGACAAATGAAACAAGAGTGATTTTTAAACATTCGTATAAACGAGAGAATTAAAAAGCATATCTCTCTCTCTTCTCTTCTATTCCTATGTCCCCAAAGTGGGGCAGAGGGCGTCCACAGTACGCCGCCAGCACGCTCTGTCATAAGCAAAAAGCATATAGCCAAGCGATAAAAAAACGCCCGCGAGTATGAGGGTTTAACTGAACTGTCTAGGAAATAAGCAGAACCCATAATTTCTGGACGCATTTCTGGGACGACGCATAAATTTTTTGTTAAGAAATATCTCAATATCCAATCTTAACAGCATTGTAGCCTAGTTCTTATAATGTTTTGTCAAAATTCGGTAACTTTTCACATTCACGGAAAGAGTAAGGGACTTTGATGATTCTTTATGGTTTAAAGGCGTCCCTCATTGATAATTTGTTCTAGAAAACTGCACTAAAGGTCTGCTTAACAATAAATACACACTACACGCGAATAAAAATTTTAGGCATATTAGGTAGAATTATGAATTCAGTGGGAGAGATTAGAGATATCACGGGAAGCTGGCTCGAGCGTTAACACAGGATATGGGTATGTTTAGTGATGTCTGCTCTACGTTTGTGGGTGGTCGTTGGTATGTTGGCGGTGGTAAGCACGCCCGCCACCGCGGTGGTCGGCGGAGATCCCGCCTTGCCACCTGAGCCTGATTCTGCCGTGGTTTTCGTCCAAAAACACGGCCGAAGCGCCCGACTTGAGGGTTTCAAGAACGATGTACGTGGATATTACACTTTTTTAGGTATCAGGTATGTATTGATGCGATGAAATTGTGAAAATATTAAGTCATGTAGTGGATTTACCGTTACCAGCGTCCTAGGCGAGGTTTCCATGACGACCTCTTACTTTTCATTTGAGGGGTGACCGGGATTACGTTAGATTATGTTCGCAAATCCGTGGAGTTTCTTTCCGTCTAGCGCCCTGGGAGGTCGCCCAATCTTACGGACTGTTGCCCATAAGTCACCTTTGTTTGCATTCTACTAGCATTAAGAGTAAAAAGCACACTTTGGTGTTGTTTTATTTATTTTACATTTGAATCGTAAATCTTATTTGTAGGACTCGATTTTTAGCTTTTAGATCATTAGTGGGTAGCTGTTTTTGTTAAAACAAAAGTAGTCAAATCAATCATTTCTATCTACATAAAGATAATTTGTAGTTAAATCTTAACAATTTTTATTCCATTCTGTTATTATGTTAACTATTAACATTCCAATGTTTAAATTAAATCGTTATATTTTATCTGTGCAAGTTACAAATTACAACGGAAGTATTGATAAAAATTTCCGGCACCGACTCGACATGTGATTAACCAAGTACATAACTTAACCAAGATTTGGTTTTGATTTATTTAAAACTAACTTTCTCCCGCAACACCTTCCGCGTGGAATAAGAAAAAAATATAAATGCTGTAAATATTGAGATATGTACAGCAGTTTCCGCTACAAACTCTAACAAACATCCATCCATCCGTCCATCTAAATTTAGCATTTATAATATTAGTAAGATAGATTAAGCAAATTGTTAACAGTGACTATATCTCCCAGCTTATATTAAGGGAATAATGTGTACTTTGCCGTTTCACGTAGATATGCCGAACCACCAGTTGGCAATAGAAGATTCCAGAGGCCCATTCGACGTTTCCTTAGCGGCGAACTATCGGCAATGACGCAATGTGCACCGTGCCCACAACTGGACCCGTGGAACCAGAGGAAGTCAGTCGGCCATGAAGACTGTTTATGTCTCAACATATACGCACCAAAAATGCCTGGAGAGGAAGAAGGTTGTAGAAATTACATCAGTATACCGTTTTTATAGATTAAGCATTTTTTAGCATTTAATTAGCTACATTCCGAGCCTTCTTAAATTGGTTGGTTAACGATTTTTTAAATATTTTTTTTTTAATCAAGTTATTTCATTCGGAAATTAATCCTTGCATAGACAAATAATGTCCAACGAAACAATGTGTTGTTTTACAATTTTGCTATTATTTTTTCACAGGTTGTCCTGTAGTATTTTTCGTACACGGAGGAAATTATCGAAGTGGATCAATAGTTCCATACGGGGTAGAAACAATTTTTTTTTAATATTTTTAAAGGAGAGAGTCATAGACAAAATTTTAATTTTTACGGACCATCTGTGTGTTTTAGGGTCAACATCTAGCCCAGAAGGACACAATTCTAGTAACAGTGCAATACCGGCTTGGGTCTCTAGGTTATTTGAGCACCGGACAAAGAGATGCACCTGGCAATGCCGGACTATTCGATCTGAGAGCTGCTCTTTCATGGGTAAGTGTTCAGATGTGGCAAATAAATACATCCTATCATTGCATACGAGTTGTGTTTGCTTTCATAATTTTCTATTATACACAGACACAAGAATACATTGAATTCTTCGGCGGCGATAAGAACCGCATAGTTATAATGGGCCAAGGATCCGGCGCTAGTGCTGCGTCGATCATGGGCCTATCGCCGGAGGGGCGTAGCGCTGCAGGCGTGGCCGCCATGTCCGGCACTCCTCTCTCCCCTGGAGCAGTCAGGAGCGATCCGGATGCTCACGCTAAGGAACTAGCAGAGAGAACTGGATGTCCACACAAGCCTGCAGAAAGACTGATGAATTGTCTAAGAAAGATTCCAGTAGAAAAGATCATATTAGTAAGTTATTTATGACTGAGTTACAACATTATGATTTTGCAGCATTTACTAAGTACGTAATGGCTTACTTTCTGTTTTTGATCGTATGTGTTACTTGTTTCAGGCGGATAGTGAAATGGATATAGACATGGTTGACACGAAGAGGTTTCTTGATGAGATATCTGGGAGATCAGGTAGGTTATCGGGAATATGGTTTGAATATAGATAACTGGTCTCTGGGGCCTACCCCAGTGAGTACCTAAGTGAGTTTATTTAAGTGATGAACCACTTGAGGAACTATTATTTCTTCTTCACACCTGTAATTTGCGAGTAAAGTTTATAAGTAACAGATTGTTTCAAACAGGATCTGGGGCACGTGTTGAGGAAGAAGACGACAGGCGTGGGCTCCCGCCGCTCGTGTCGGAGCAACCCGCGCAGTCGCTGCAACGCCGCCGCCAGCACGGCCCGCTCCTCACAGGTGTCGTCTCCGCGGAAACCTCCAAAGCGGTGTTCGGTAAGGGATACCTGGTCTGCTGCATTCGGCAACGGCAGCTTGAAATATACTGTACTTTGCTGTCGTAGCTTCCTGGCAACACGCTGGCTACTTAAAGCTGCTTCTGAAGAATATTTGAAACTTCATACGACAGCACATAGAAAACATACCTTAACTCAGTTAACTCACTCATGAAAAAGATTGTCTACCTTCCTTCATCATCTTTTCTTTCAAAGCATAAGATGAAATGATTATCTTAAAGCATTTAATAAAAAAATTCTTTAATTATTAGTTAATCTAAAAATTCCTATCTTATAATAAGTTTTGGAGATTTGAAATGTATTTTTCTAGGCAAATTTTCTACATTCTTAACCGGCAAGTTGGGTGAAGTTCAAGACTTCATAAAGAAGGAACTGATTGGTGGTCTGCGTGACGTGGTGCAGGGCGTTGAAGGACTGATCCCTCTGAAGGCGTTGGGCGTGGACACCTTGATACCTTTACCAGACTACTACCAAGCGTTATTTGACAGCACCTCAAAGGCTGTCGATGGCCTGTCACAAATAGTAGACGCTACAAGTATGTATCAAATTGGATGAATAACACTCATGTTTTTATTAAAACAGTAAAAAACTTGGTGTATTTTAGAAGCTGGTTGCGGCTTTCATTATATTGTAAATAATTACGTATAGGTAGCATTGGTTTGATTTCAGTGGATAAAAATATAATTAGTATTTTTGAAGTTTTCAAACGTTGTAGTAATGATTCCATTTTTTTCATGTTCAATATCATAAAATTGCTTAAAAAGAAGAGTGACTATAAGTGCTCATACCGCAGCTGCCGGCCAACCCTAATAATATTATTACAGTTGTCTACGAACCCCTCTTCAACTGACAAAGGGGCTTAATTTTTTACGCAGTTTCTACCTGCGTCATGAATATAAAAAGGGGAGTATCCCCTGGGAAGAGCTCGCTTTCACTTTTTTACAATTAAAATAACTATTATTATGTATACAAGTTTGAATTGCGACTTTACCTGGGTCATGTTATCGAACAATTGTTGAACATATCTTCTATTTAGTTTAAATTTGAAGGTTTTCTTTGTTAATAAAAATCTTACACCAAAATTATTTTAATTCTGATGATTCTAAAGACTTAATAGCGAAGTACTTAACCTAATTATTTAAGATGATCTTTATATAGTACTTCTAGAAGACCTAGATTAAAACTGGCAAGTATGTTTTAATGTCTAAAACATACTTGCCAGTTTTATCATAATAATCATAATAATCGTTCAAAAATTCAGGTGATGCTCTTTTCAACTTCCCGGCATACCAAACGGTACGCGCATGGGGTGCGGCCAGCCCCGCCTTCCTCTATAGCTTCGAACACGTAGGCAACCTCAGTAAGGGCAACCACTTCCTGCCTGGTATCGCACTAACACGTAAGTATTTGTTTGGTCTATTTCTTATAACCTACGTCACCCGGAGATAGTGTAGCTTTACGACAGTGAAAGAATTTTTGAAATCAGTTTAGTAGTTTCTGAGCTTCTTCAATGCAATCAATCAAATCTTTTCTTTTTATAATATTAGATAGTAGAGATAAAAAGAAGTCTGGAACGGAACTGTAATTGAAAAAAACGTACTATATTGGAGATATCTCTGAAGTCAAGATTTCTATAATACTCCCGTATTGAATAAACTAACGTTTTTAGAGTCTGAACAACAATTATATACGTATCAACAGTGGATGAAGATAAATTAATAATTATGGACTATATATTTTAATTATTTGAAACAAAAACAATCAATTTGCCAATATTTGCTTACAGAGGATGGCGATTCAAAAGTAAAGGTACCTAAAACGGGACCCTCTCATGGGGACGAGCTCGCTTACATATTCGAGCCACTAGACGAGGCAGGGAATCCCCTCGGCCTGGACGTGTCCGACACTGACCATCGTGTTAGAGAGTCGTTTGTAGGTCTTATCAGCAAGTTCGCCCATAACCTGGGCACCTCGGGGAATGATTCTAAGTCGTTCGGTTTCATGCCATTCTCGGAAGATAATGACCAATTCCTCAAAATCTCTGATAAGATTACCGTTGATTCGAATTTCAGGTAAGTACGACTATTACTTCTTTACTCCTATTGTTTAGCAGTGGGGATCAGTTTAAATTAGGCGATTGCTTTTAACAAGTATCCTAAAAATGGGTTTGTGGCTAATTTCGAGTTCTTGTTAAGTCCCTAAGGACCAAGACTTGTGCTATGAATCTTGTTTTTCTAATTTCTTCGTATAAGACTCGTTTTTGTAATGATATCATATTGGTGATTTCAGATTCTGTCAGATGGGTTTGTGGGGCAACATGGCTGATAGGATCAGTGGCGCGTTTTGTAAGGACTTCCTTGGTGGTTTACTGAACCTGCCCAAGTTGGACGTTCCAGTGGCACTGCCGGTGCCCCTTAATGGTGGTTTGAATTTACTCGGCGGATCATCTAGAGGCAAAGATAGAACTTCTACTCAAAATCCATTATTGTGGAAAAATCCTCTGCCTTTTCGATTTTAAGTGATAAATAAAGAGTTTTAATTAATTATTATGGAGTTTTATTACTTTTAATTTATTAAAAAACTTTATTTCTTTCGTAGGTCTCCTCATATTGACTTAAAAACTAAGTATTAGTATGTTGGTGTTCATCCTTCATATGATTCAAATTAATTCAAAACCGCAAAGGTTCTTTGTGATTCATCGTATATGAAAGGATATTTGCAATATATACAGAAGAACACATACAATATACTATGCGTGCGTGTAATTTAAAGTTTGCAAAACTATTATAAGAGAAAGCTAAACGTGAGGTCGAATCGAAATTTAGATGTTGCATTTTGCCGATATCGCATTTCTATTTTGTGTTACTTTTTGCAATGTTTTTGGAGTTATTTACTGATAGTAGAGTATCATCATCATCATCATCAGCCTTCGTCTGTCCATTGCTGTGTTATATATATTGCATTGCAAATGATTTGTATATATGTTCACAATAACCTCCAAAAATATTTTATCAAACAAACAGATTTAGTAACGTTCAATTGTCAAATTTATTCGAGTTTAGTAGCCAATATATTTGTTAACGATCATGAAAGCACCCTTGGTATTTGGCATTCATAGGCGTAATTTATATTAGTGAAATTCAAAAAATTATTCTGATAACTAAGTATGGAATGTTATTTATAAACTAAAAACTTCTAAATGCATAAAAAAACTATTAAGTCGCCATTCAGATAAAAGTATTCGTGTTGTTTCTGCACTTGGTAGATAGCAGGAAAAATTCTCCAAAGCAAACAAGCTTAAACACTTACGAACAACAAATAGATCAACATACAGGATGTTTTATTTTTGTTTAAGAAAATGACGGTTCTAGGACTTCATTGTTAGTCCGCCTGATGCTAACTGGTGATTTGATCGAAAAGTGGCACATGAAGTTATCATCAAGTTTCCCTTGTCACTACGGAAGGACGTCACAGTATGTGCTGCTCTTACAGCAGCTATCAGCCGTCATATCTCAATCTACTCCCTTCTTAACCATACTACAAGAAAAATGGTACATTAAGTCTTACCAGTAAATACAAAGAAAGAGAGGATAGTAAGAAGTAGATACAGAAACTTATGCTAGAACTATTTAGAATCCAACAGTATCAACTCTTCATTTGAATCGCAATTTTTAAATTCCCTTCAGAGATACAACATAAGAGAGCTTTTTATAAAAGTGTTTTCTTAACAGCAATTACAAAGTATAGTTTCTAAACTATTAGAAAAAAGACTTTGAAAATCTTTGCCTTACTGACATATTGTGAGCAATATTGTAAACATTATCCTCCTGTCGCATACGTAACGCATGTTTATCGGTAGAGGTTTCACTGATCGTGTATGCGGGCGTGGACGGGTATATATAGCATATCATAAAACTAAATGTCCACATTCACCCTTTATCAGGCGACAATACTACGCGTTCGGTCATCCCGTCATGTCTCCTTCGTGGTTCTTATTGTCCGTTGCGTTGTTACTTGTCGCTCAATACGCGACCGGAAATTTAATAAGAGGTAAAAGTGATGATAGCGTCTTCTCAAGCAAGGATGTCCCCGTTCCTAAGGATGATGTGGAAGGCAACGAGCTGAGTATCCCCGCGGAACCGCCTGTGGATCCTCAAGAGAGCACGACGAAGAAATGCGGCGAGATTGGAGACTTTGTATGTATTTGTTGGCTATTATTTTTAGAGGACGGTTCAATCTTAGGTAACTTTGGCAATTCTTAAATAACTAGTTATGACAACCAGCTCGACGATATGTAACGGAAGTGTTTTGAGTATGTTTTGTACTGCAATTACAGTATTTTTGGAAAATCAGTAATCGACATAGTTAAATCAAATAAAATAATCACTTTTTTGGAAGATTTAGGTTTTTAAGGGTTTTTGTGCATTTTACTGTAGAAGAAAATTAATAACTTGATCATTTAAGCTAGAAAAAAAGTTGTGGAAGTGCTTTTAGAGTACAATAAAACCGTTTATTTTTAAATACCTATGTAGATTAATGGGACTTATTGGAAATAATCCAAGAGACCCAGAAGGTTAGTTCCAAGTTAACTTTGTGAGCAGAAAATGGTGAATAAAGGAAATAGTGTTTATGAATCATTTACATTTAAAAAGATGTTGCATTGCATAGTTAGTTTACAATATCTTTAATATGCGACACTTTTTCAAACCCGAAATTTAAGCGCCGACATCTTTCTTCAAACTTGTTTTCTTTAATTATTTAGTAGTAAACGACCAATATTTTTTATTGATCAATGATACCGTTGTTTTACCATGTTTGTGAACTACTAGATATCTATTACCTATGAATAATTATAATTTCGTTTCCAGTGCACCTTCCACACTGATTGCTGTACATTCGCCTGTCTCGGCTACATGAAGCGGTGTGTCTCGGGCTCCGGATAGATTACACAATGTATTATAAGAATAAATTATTTATTTTATTTATTAATTTTACGTATCGGATGTATGGGGTGGTTAAGATGGGTCAAGTCTGGAGGATTCGCTGCGAAGTATTGGATTTCTTTCATCGCACCTTCTGATATCTTCCAAAGTTCCGGATATTGAGATTTAAAATCGTTGTACCACTTGTATATCTGTAAATATAATATGGTATCTTAAAATTTGTTTTATTTTTATTACGATATTTCGCACGCGACTCCGTCCGCATGGTATTAAAAAGAAACGAAAGTGAGTAGCCTATGCGTTCTTCCAGACTATCCTCTACATCTATACTAATTAAATCGAAATCCGTTCACCGTTTTAGGCTACAAACTCTAACAGACATCCATCCATCTAAACTTTCGCATTTATAATATTAGTAAGAGTAAGATAAGAGTTTATAGCCTAAATTGCTGAACGGATCTTGATGAAATTTAGCATAGACGTAGAATAGTCTTGAACACATAGGCTACTTCCTTTTTTTTACCACGAAGACGGAGTCACGGGCGAAAGCTATCCTAAATTTAAACGTTCAACATACCTTCGTATACTTAGAAAAGTCGAAGTCGATAGCTTCTAAAGTCATTGTGGAGTTAATAAGCTGGAAGTCAGCGATAGTGAGATGGTCGGCTGCGGCGTACTTAGTACCCAGGCGTTGTAAATACGTTTCAAACACGTCGAGAGCCATATGTACTTTTTTTAAACCGAGCTCTGTTCGTTGATAATCGAAGAATATCGGAGCCATCTGTTCAATAAATGATTGTACATGTGAATTTTATGCGTTGTTAATTTGACTCATGACTGAATCTATACTAGTACAGTAGAACCTCGATAACTCAAACCTCAACCTTAACTCAAAAACTTACAACTTAAGATATTTTGTGTTTCCCTTGGACTTTAACTTATCGAGGTTCTACTGTATTATAAAGAGGAATTCTAAAATAACTATAAAACATTCTAAGGAGTGCGCCTTAGTAAGTAAAAAGTTTTACTGCAGTACTTCTCTGCTGCTGCTGGTCTTCTCTTAGTGATTTAGTAAGATAAATCTACATTAAAGGGTCTCTGCGACCAATTATTAAGTAGTAAGGCAGACAAATATTCAAAGCTTAGATACAATTTAGGAAGAGAAATCTATATTAAAATCACTCTGCGAACAATTAACTCTTGAGGCGGTTAAATTTTCAAAACTCATGGGGTTCTTTGTGCCGTTTCTTTTCTTTCTTGCGTGGCAAGAATTTGGAGTAAACTTTATATTGCCATCTTTATTTTTGTCTATGACTTTTGTATTGCGGCATTGGAATTGGCATATGGGGTTAGGAAATATCGAATTAATTATAAGTGCTTACTTACGGTATATGCAGAGATGTTTGCGTAATACGTCGACAGGTTGAAGCAAAGACGATGGTTC
>NW_013525292.1:1636429-1645886 GCF_000836215.1 Papilio polytes
CCCTTGGACTTTAACTTATCGAGGTTCTACTGTATTATAAAGGGGAATTCAAAAATCACTATAAAACATTCTAAGGAGTGCGCCTTAGTAAGTAAAAAGTTTTACTGCTGTACTTCTCTGCTGCTGCTGGTCTTCTCTTAGTGATTTAGTAAGATAAATCTACATTAAAGGGTCTCTGCGACCAATTATTAAGTAGTAAGGCAGACAAATATTCAAAGCTTAGATACAATTTAGGAAGAGAAATCTATATTAAAATCTCTCTGCGAACAATTAACTCTTGAGGCGGTTAAATTTTCAAAACTCATGGGGTTTTTTTGTGCCGTTTCTTTTCTTTCTTGCGTGGCAAGAATTTGGAGTAAACTTTATATTGCCATCTTTATTTTTGTCTATGACTTTTGTATTGCAGCATTGGAAACTTATGAGGTTAGGAAAAATCGTTGAATAGGAATTAATTAAGTGCTTACTAGTTAGTATAAGTGCTTACTTACGGTATATGCAGAGATGTTTGCGTAATACGTCGACAGGTTGAAGCAAAGACGATGGTTCACAATTGCCCTGAAAATTGAAACGAATATCTATTTCAATATTTTATTATGCAAATATAATAAAACCGAACAACATGAGAAGTTTTTGAATTCCATTTTACGGTAACAAAAAATGTAGAATTTAAAATTATTTTAAGTGACATTTCAGGTATGCGAAACGCTCAGATTATTTAGTTTACCAGTTTTAATATGGAAAATAAAGGAAATTACAAAACAAGTACAGACGCGGAAATCGACTGTGTTCCAATTCGGAAAATATGTCTTGTTCATTATAACGAGATAAATTTCGCCTTTTCCTGCATATACCTAACTAGCTATTGCTCGCAACTTCGCCCGCGTGAAAATATTTTTACAAAAATAATTAACGTAGGCTATAATTAAAAAAAAACATAGCCTACGTTACTCATTTATAAAGTAGCCTTTTAGGTGGAACACCACCAGTTTCTCCGATTGTACATTGTTTTAGATATAAAACATGAAGATCTTACCTAGTTTTCGAGTCCAGGGGGTAAAGTTCATTACCAGGAGCATACTTATCACATATGTATTGAAGAATGGCATTGCTCTCACTTAGATAGAATCCATCGTCATCAAGTACAGGGATTTCTTTTTGTGGATTCAACTGAAAATAAATGATAAAAAAATTAATAACTCATCACATACTTAAGTGACAGCGGAACAATATCATCAACGACGTGTCTTAAGTAACCTCCTGCTTGCCACATTCTGCGTTGTAATTACAGATTCAAGTGACTTCTAAGCTATAATAACTCATTTTTAGTCTTGATTCTTTAAAGCAAAGTATTCATTGTAATTACAATAGTTTCATTTTTAGATGTCACTTTAAAGTGTCCTCAAGTAACTTATTACTCAGATCAAATAACTCGTATGATTACCTAAGCTATGTTGGAAGATAAAGTACATACTTGATAGGCTTTAGGTTTAAGTTATGTTTATTTTGGTACATACCAGTGCATATTCGGTTGTCATATGTTCTCCTTTCCCGAAATCGACGTTCACCAGCTCGAACGGCAGCTCCAACTTGGCGAGCGCCTGCCTCACTGACAAAGATGGCGGACCATCAGAAACGGCGTACAGTTTCATCACCATTCTGAAATATAGCAAAATTACTGTTATGTAATAATTTGATTAGTCAAGTTTTATATTCCGAATGACTCAAATCGATAAAAATTACTAGAGTCTTATTGCATATACTCGAGTTGCATTCGGGTGAGAAAGTTATCAAAACCGAGGGACTCGAGTGAAAAAAATCACTCAAGACAAGACTCGAGTCCCACCATTACTTCCATTCTAGTTTACATTGTTAAATTATATACCCTACGAACGTAGGGTGACAAAAATAATTTTAGACTCATTTGAGTGTTCCCCTCCACGGAAATCTTTAGTAAAAGGCGAAAGATTTATACGTTTTGAAGGGAAACCAGAGTGACGAGAAATTCTTCTGCAAACCCTATACCGCGGTTTTCAAGCAGAACCATATCACGTTTATTTTCGATACAGCGACATCTAGTCGTAAAGAAACGAATTTCTAATCCTGTCACATTTGAGACCATAATAAAGATTAGCCACCAGAGCACTATAGTGTTATTATTGTAGATTGAAACTGATATGAAAATTTTTATAAAAATTTGTTATTGAGAAACTATTACTTACAATATACAATATGTACAAATAAACAAAATTTATTTTAAACTTAAAATAAACATTTAGAAGTAAAAGACTATTTACAACTTGTCACTTCTTATCAGATCTTAAATACCTTGTATTTAGAAATATATATCTGATAAGAAATTCAATTCCATTTATTAAATCATAATAAAAGATACAAAATACTTTGTTCGGAAACATAAAAGATTACTTTGTAATTCAACCAACAATGTTCTAAGAGTTAATTGCTAGCAATATGCATGCAAAAAGTTACGTCATGGGAAATAAACTGTAAATATTTTCTATTGTAATCATTATCTTAAACTATTGTTAAATTAAGCATGCAACCAATAATTTAAAGTATTATAACTTACTTTAAAGCACTTACTTTATTTTGTTACTTCTTATAAGACACAATAACTATGTTGGCTGAATAATACGTCTGCAAATACGTCAAAGTTATAGTGAAACAAGCAATGCGACTAAACATGCGACTTGGTACGTAAATGGAGGACCCGTTAGCAGACAAGTTTAAGCGCCTTTCACCCACGGAGTAGGTATTCTATCTGCTGGAGAATTATAATTAGACTAATTTGGGTCATATACTCTTATTACGCATCGTGTTTACATGTAGTGCTTGTGGTTTAATTATTCTGATTGGATTGTTTGCATGGACTACAAAAACCTGATCTAACAACCGTTTTCGATAAAGGATGCGGAAAAAATATGTTTTTTAAGTCGACTTATTTAGAGTGCTGAAAAAGAAACAAAACACATCATGCCTAAATAAGTTGAATAAAAGTATAAAGTCTAAAATCTTCTGTAATAGATTCAAGAATACCAATAAGTTCCATTCCGCAGAGTAATTTGTCAAAAACTTTATCGGAATAGTTGTAATGGTCAACTGTTATTTACTGGTACAAAGAATCAGGTCGAGGACCACCAAGTTAGATGCATTTAAAATAATAATGCTCTTATCAATACTTCGATGGAAGTATTGACTATTCACCGATATTTTAAGTAGGTTAGTGTGCAAAATAACAAATACGAAGATATAAAGGTACTATGCTTGACCTTAGCATGAAAAATTAATTGTTAGTGGGAATGGATTAACATCAAAACGTAAAGCGTACTGGGATAATCGTTCAGTTTGTTAATATATTTAATGTTCTGCTATCGCTAGTATCCAGTATTTACGAAAAATGGAAATATGAATGAAATGTTTCCGTTTTGACTTAAAAAAAATAGGTTTTTAGTTCTTATTCTCAAACGTAAGTTCTTTATTTTATCAAATAAAACACACCGTAATTCGCCTAAAATCTATACAAGCCTTTTAGCATTGTGTGTGGAAAACACAAATTGTGTGTACTTGTATCTTTTTGGCAGGATATCACAGCTTTATAATAAAAGAAAAAAAACAACATTGCGAGAAACTATGAATAAAGTAAACTAAGCAAGTACGAGATAATTTAAAAATAGAAGTTTTCCGGTATTTAAGTAAAAAATCGTATTAATCAAACTGTTTTTATTTAATTTTAATGTAATGCCAAGTATTTTTATATTTGGAAGATTTCTATAATGTTAACGAAACGTAAATTATCTGTCAAAAGAAGACGTATAAAACGTCATATAAAAATAGGATCAAAGATGAAAGTTATTTTTAATATTATGTCTTAAAAATATTTTATACATGATTGTACTTATTGAAATGATTGAATTAAACGTGAATCGAAAGTATTACTTGAAATATTACCATTCGTTGTGAAATTAGCTTGAAGCGAAGTATTTAAATTATGATTCTTAAAAGGCGAACCATAAAATTAACTCGAATAAGAAGCAAGGTAATCCACAGGTATGCTTTTAAATATGCTAATCATGTATAAACTAATTTAAATTAAATTTAAACGACTATATTTGTCTTCCTGTATATGTGTGACCTCTGTTTAAATTATTATGATACGTAAACTTAACTGTTAAGTTTGTTTATTTTAAGACATACTTTTGGTCATGGAAAAACGTTTTTTTGCAGGACTACCAAACTGCAGGTGATCATTCTGCAGGATGGTGCATCTTGAAATGACAGGTGTTGAAACATGTAGCCAGTTAACAATAAATGATCTGCCCAACGAGTTACTCATATATATTTTTTCTATGATTGATTTTGAATCATTGCTGGCCGTTGCTAAAGTCTGTGTGAGATGGCAGCAGCTCTGCCTGACACCATGCATCTGGGACAACACACGACTCATTGTGTGTATGAAGAATTACATAAAGATAAGTGAAAACATTGTGCCTTTCGTTGCTAAGTATTTGAAAAATGTTAAATTACAGTATTTCAAATTGTATTCCCATGTGAGAGCCTCCTTGATAAGTTATTGTCCAAATTTAACTCATTTAGAAATAAGTATATCTCAAGTTGATAGCTGTATTTTTGAAGATCTTGGTCACTGGCCGAATCTAAAATTTTTAAGCTTTCGGAATTCCCTAATAGTTCAAAGTCCGGAAAATGCAAATGGAAATTTTGTGTATCACTTACCATTTGACAAATTAAAATATCTAGAAACTTTAATTCTATCAAATTTTGCTCTCACACAAAACAGTTTGTACAGTATGTTGCAGTGCGTAAACCTTGTCAGTATTAATATGGAGAAAATGAAAAACATCCCAGCAGACTTTTTGGAATCCCTCCTTAGGACTAAACAATCCACATTACAAGCATTATATATTTACGGTGACACTCTAAATGATAATATAATGTGTTATATTTCTAATTGCAAAAGTCTACACATTCTTCACATAATGACATGTAAAACACTATTTGACTCGAGTTTAATGCATCTGTATCGTCTTAAACATTTACAATCATTGAAATTACGTCATGGATATTTCTCAACAACAGCGCTTCTTGCATATTTTTCGAATAATATATTTCAAAAACTTACATACCTTAGTCTTTCTAGATGTGTTCATGTCACGATGCAAGTTGCGAAAGTTATAAAAATAACTGCACCAAATCTAAGGGAGTTATCATTCTACCTCTGCCCATTTATCATAGCTCCAGATTTCAATCGGACAGAATTAGAAAAAATGTTTAAAATCCAATTGTTGCTAGATTAAATTTCATAAGGTTGTTATTCTTATAGATAGATTACACATCCGTCCACTCCATTATTTGGATCCTTACCATCACCAGCTCACTACATGTCCCCACTGAGGGGCTCGGAGCCTACCCTAATAAGGGGCAATTTGGATCCTAATACACAAAAAATCTCTCAGAAATTTATCAGTGAAGTTTAAAATGTTTTATTGAACCAATTTATTAAACATTTAGATATCATGACATTTTTGTAGTCAATAGTCGTAGTAACAATTTCTAGAATGGCAGGAAGTGAATTTTTTAGACTTGTATTGAAATTTTAGTTAAACCATTTGCATTTTATCACATTTATATTTTTTAAAAAACTCAAAAGTTTATATGGGGTTGAGCTTTAAGTTAAAAAAATAACATCATTCTAAATATAATTTTTCCATTGCTTTTTTCCTTTCTTTGTCATGTTTTTAATTACCACCCCAGATGTAATTTAAAAAATAAAATTTATTGCGTATTTCAGTATTTTATCCCATGAGCTCGAATTGTGTAGTATACTTAAGTTATCTTAAAATTAATTGTAGATTTTTCTCTTTTACCACAAAATACTGCCCCAAAATTTCTCTTCGCTTTTAAGAGATTTTCCGTATTTTTTCCTTTAGATTAGGTCTTTTTATGAAAATGGAAACCTTATAAACAATACGGTATTTTGATTGTGAAAGAAGAAAGTGTAACAATGGATCTGTTAAATGTCCACTAATTTACAAAAATCATATTTTAAAAAGTGCCTTAAAAAATATTTATTTTTACTGTTCAAATTATTAATGTTTGAAATTATCGACAATAATTATGGATATTACAATAAAATTATTTGTGAATTTGTATATTTCTTATACAACATTTTTAAAACAGATAGAAAATTAACATATGTACACCTGTCAATATTTTTTTTTAATAATATAGACTTAAAACTTTACTAGGACAGTATATGCATACATTTATTTATTGAATCATTTGATATGATCAATGTATTTATAGATTTTTAGAGTAAGTGAATATAATGATGTTTTCTTTGTTCTGTATTTGTGTCTACAATGTGATTTTATAGTTATTATTTATATTGTTTGTGCTGTTTAATTACCCACACAATAAACATATTTTCGACAACTTTGTGTTCATTTAAAATTTTAATCCTTAATTTTTCTTTATTATTTATGTTCTTAGATGTGTGATGATATCAGGATAATTTTTATTGTCTCTGTTCGGAAATAAAATGTTTTAGTGTCTTTAGCAACATTTCAAAGAAAATTATAACACTACTCATGGATTTTGTCTATGTCAACATAAAACTTGCTATTATAATATTTTTTAAATAAACCATATCGGGCAAGATGTAAATGACCTATGTAAAAATAGGGGATTTTGGTTAAAATGTAGGTAAATAAAACGGATAATAGTAACAATATAAATTTGTTTATAAATATTGAGTTTAAATGAATGGCTCGATAGTAATCTCGAGGGCAGAACAAGGGTTGGTGAGTTCAAAGGCTGTAAGCACAGTAGGGTGGATGACACCAATCTTCCCTATCACTTCACCGCGAAGTACAACTTCTGCACAACGGCCAGGGAAGTATGTTGGATCTGAAATTATCATTACAACATTTAATTTTTTATTTACCTTGGTTACATGCAGATTTAGAATTATTTGTATAGTGTTGTATTTTTCACATAAACTGAATATTTAATTTATACTTCTATACTAATATAATAAAGCGTAAACACACACTTCTTTGTTGGCAATGACAGCAACTTTTAAATAACTCTTTTCTTAACAAACCCTACACTCACGATACATTGTAGGTTATATATTTTCAGTCTTTTAATCCCGGGGGTAAATTAATTTGAAAAAATTGTCATGTAGGAAAGGTATAAAAAATACAAACCGATAGCAGCAAAAAAGCAAGGTTGCCATAACAAATGTTATCCAAAGTCAAAAGCCATCATTGTCATTTGTGCATTTGATTTAGCATTCACAATTGAAAATTTTACAAATTTAAACAATATCGTTTTTATAATTTCAAGCGACTAAATTATTAAAAAGGTAGTGATGATTGAGATGATGTATGATACAGTTATGTGGAGAACAAACCCGTTGCGCCGACCCTACGGGAGTAGGATAAGGAGGATGATGATGAATTACAAGCGGATGAAATCGTATGTGAACATCTAGTGTTCTAATACATAGGCAGAAACAAGAAAACAAGAGATGTTTTTGTAAATTCTAGTAAAGAGATAGCGAAGAAAGTGATAAAAAGAAATAAAGTGTAAAAACCGAATACTGGACATATTTTAATAATTGTATATAGATATATATTTTACTCATTGTTTTTTTTTTAAGTTTTTTTTATTGTAAATAGGTAAAAAATTTAAAATGTATTAATGATTGTATTTATATTGGAACTGTAAGTATTGTATTTTAAATAAAATAAAGTAAACAAAGTCCTTGGATTCATCACGCCAGGGGGAAAACGACGGGACGGCAAAAGGCCCATAAAAAAAAATACATAGGCGGTGGAATTTAACATTGTATATAGAAGCATGATTTCCAACTTACGATCCTTCTGTCGCAAGCAGTAGCCTGTGTCGCTGTGCCAGGGCTGCCGCAGCAGCGCCATGAGCGTGTCGAGCAGGCCGTGCACGTGCTGGAAGCCGGCCGCCTTGCCGCAGTACACCGCGCACAAGCGACGCTCGTTGCGCGCCCCTGTCTCTGTTTTTACAGACATTTTTACTAACTCTATAGACTAGTGGTAATCCGCGACTCTGTTTGCGCGGAATTAAAAAAAAACTTAAAAGCCCACAAGTTCTTCTAAACTGAGTACATTCATGCTAAATTTCACCGAAATTGGTTGAGTTGTTCTGGCCTCACCTTACTTATCTATCCATACTTTTACATATTAATAGTATTATTTTATTGATTAGAGATAAGATGCATTAGTATGTTAAAATATACATTGTACTTAAACTAAGTAAGAGTTATAGATAGTATATATTTAATTTACCGGAGACATAAACAAAAGATCTTACCAGTAGTCTTATCTTGCAGTACAACGTCACTGATCTCAAACAGTTTAAGCGGCAAGGGCATTTTCTTGTTGGCAGCCAACGTCTTCAGCAGTCCGGGCAGCAGCTCAGTGCGCACCACTTGGAACTCCAGGGTCTTGGGGTTGGAGATGAGTACTGCGGGGACTTCCTCCATCTTCACACCTAGTTTACTTGACACATCTTCTCTTGAACACTGCAGGTCAAGATTTTATTTGTAGGTAACTGTTATAGTAAATTTCGACTGTCATATAGGGGTTGTAGTTTTTATATATTTTTTTGTAATTTCTCTCCTAAGTAAAAGTACGACGGACACATTTGCCGTTTCTTCTATGGGCTTTAGCATTCTATCTATAGTATTATAATGAATCGTAAACATACACTTCTTTATGTAAAATGTCAGCGATTACAGCGTATTTTTTAATTTTATTCATATAAAAACATCCTATATTTTGTACATGCTATAGGCTACATGTTTTCACACTATTCAATTTTCCGGGGTTAATAAATTGGATAATTACTAAGAAACAAGATTGGCAATATAACAGTAATTGTTATCCAATAGCAAAGCCTTAAATGTCATGAGCGTTTTGATTTTGACAATTGAGAGGCTTATTGGAATGTAAATAATAAAGTTTTTATAACAACACTAGCTTTCGCCTGTGATTCCGTCTGCGTGGAATTAAAAAAAAGCAAAAGCAGTACCATATGTGTTCTTCCAGGCTATCATATACATCTATACTAAATTTCATGAAGATCCAATCTATTTAAGCTACAAACTCTAACAAACATCCATCTAAACTTTCGCATTTATATCAGTAAGGTGTGGATAAAGCCCCACTTTCACCGTTAATCAGTGTAAAAGTGTAATTTGTACTGTTAGGAAGGAAATTAGTACCGCGCCGTAGAATTGGCCCAACACTAGATTATTGGCATATACATCACTTATCTAAAAAAAATCGTTTAAAAGTACTAACTAGTGTGAATGTGAGCGTCTCCGTGTAGCCCGCATGCGCCGCCTCCTGCCGCAGCTGCTCTGTCAGCTTGTTGGCAGGCT
>NW_013525292.1:1645917-1671583 GCF_000836215.1 Papilio polytes
AAAAAAACAAACATATGTGAATAAAAACGAAGTACCATATGGGTCTAAAACTATTAGATGCCGATATCGGATAATACGTGGATTGAGGGATTATTCCTAACCGTCACCTCGCTCTGTTCCCATGTGGAGACAGATGAGAATAAAAAGTTTCATACGTCCCACCTTTTGCGACAAAGGGACGCCTGGAACTTATTTTATTTAATAACGGTTCCATCTGTCACCATTGGTGACAGTGGAACTAAAAGGTTGTACAGATAAAATATTTTATTCTTGCGTGGGGACAAAGCGGGGTGACGGTTGGGAATAATCGGAATTAAACTGTTTTTAACTCGTTTCTTATGTTCGACGAAAGTTTAAGCGGTGTAAAATGTATAACAGATACATACTAAGCTAATGTACAATTATGAACCACGAAAATGTGTTCACTATAATAAAACTACGTCACCTTTTGCTGATACTAAGTCGTGATAGTTTACTCACCCGTAAGCGATAGCGATATCCTCGTACAAGTCGCAGGCGTGTATGACGTCATGGCGAGTGGGCGGCACGCGCACGCGCAGCTCGGCCTGCGACACTGTCGTGGTCAGGCACATGCGGGACAGTAGACTGGCCAAACTGGACTCGTCCTCACTAGACAGTAGAAACCTCGTGTAAGCTCTCGTTGGAAGGCAAAAATCGTAATGAGGAAGTTTAGATGGATGGATTGTTAGAATGTATATCCAGAATGGCTTAACGGATCTCGATGAAATTTAACACAGATGTACAACACAGCCTGGAAGAACACAAGGTATTTTGTTTTAAATTGCGCGTTTACTGAGTCGCGGGCAAAAGCTATGTTTAAATTATAGGACAACAATTTTCTTTGATGCTATTAACTTGTAATTTTTGCTTTTTATCTTTGCTATTGACTTTCTAGAACGACGATTTTTTTTTAATTAATTCACCCCTAAATTAAATATCGAGTAATTTAAAACCTAATTGAAAACAACCTATAGCTAAAGTTTAGAGCATTTTATTTTAAAAAATATGCTGTGATTGAAATCTTACCAATATTATAAATGCGAAAGTTTAGATGGATGGATGTTTGTTAGAGTTTGTAGCATAAACAGCTGGATGGATTACGATCAAATTTTGCATACATGTAGAGGATAGCCTGGAAGAACACTAGGCTTTTCACTTTTAATTCCAGAGTGTTTGCACAGTCAGTGTTTACATTAATATAGATATAAAGAGTGTCTTACTTGATGCCGATATATCTGTTAGCGGTGTCGATATTGATGGTCTCCTCCCTGTACTGCAGCTCGGGGTAGAGTCGGTAGGAGCCGTCTGGTGCATACACCTTGCAGCGCTGTACCTGGTGCTGCGGCCTGCAGTGCTCCGAGAACATGCACACTATCGTGTCCAGTACTACTATCGCCTGAAATCGATTCAATAGAAAAATTATTATCAAAATTTTCGAAAAATTTGATTATTACTATAAAAGTGTTTACAATATTTTTAGCATTAGCTTAGTGTAAAGCTTCACATTTAATTTAATGTATATTTTAACATATTAAACTAGTTTTCAATTCAATTGGTTTTTTTTTGACATGTACATGCGATTTATCTTTACTTCTATACTAAATACTGTATACTAATATAAAAACTACTTTGTGGCGTAGGATGTCAGCAATTACAGCATATTTTTGAATAGTACTTTCTTTACTAAAAAGCACTAGACTTACGACACTCTTTAAGCTATATATTTTCACGCTATTAAACTTAGGGAATAAATAAATAGGAAAACACCTTCATGTGGGAAAGAGACCATAATATACAAGCTGCCAACATTAAGGAAGCAAGGTTGTCATTTATGCATTTGATTTGTGACATTTGTGAAATGTAAACAAAAAAATAATGTTATTATAATTTCATGCGAAAAAAGTCGCATGGGAACAGCTAGTAATCCAATAAACTGTACTTTTTTTTAAGATTATTACAATTATTGTTGATGATGTAAATAATTATTGAAGATGATTTTTTTTTCTATTTTGCATTTTTCAAAATTAAATAATTTTCCACTAGTTTCTGAGTGTTTTTTAAAAAGCATAAAAGAAGGATTTTTTTGTTACCTTCGTAAGATCCGTCGCAGTACATTCAATGAAAACATTCTTAGTGTCCAAAGTGATCTTGGAATGATCACTGTTGATGATCGGTGGCATTGACAGCACAACACCATTCCTGTCTTTGATTATTGGGTAGACAGGACTATCCTTTATTATGCCTAAGTACTGCTTCAGTTGCGGATGACTCTGAAAACATGTAAATAGACAACATTTTAATATTTATGAAATTTTAAGCATACAAGAAAATTAGTCAACAAATGTTTATTATTCACATAGTTCATTCAAGTTTTTTTCAGGTTAATGTAATGTTTAAGCTAGTTGTTCACTCTAAATCTGATAAGTTTTTACAAAAATTGGCAACATTTTTTAAAGTGTAACCGAATTGGAAATAGCGAAGCTACCGCTGCCCAGACATATGCAATTGCACATGCGTTTTCTATTCTCAATCGGTATAGAAGGGTATATACAGAAAGAAGATCTTTTCTTATGCATCCCGTTTTAAATTGACTTCCCTTCCCTTCCTTGTCCTATAAGATAAGACTTGGAAAGGAAGACTAATATCAAGCTACCAGCACTCTTATCGAACTGTACGCTAAATGTTTCCACTTACACACAAAACATGCCTGTTTGTGTGTGGGATCAGATATTGTCACTGGCTTCTATCACCCTGAAAAATTAATTCATGTAAAAATAATTAAAAAGGCTCAAGTTTTATACTTACAGAATACAACTCCATAAGTTCCGTAGCTGTTGTTTCTTTCTGTTGATTGAGTGCTTTGAATTTAATCTCACTAGGTGGTAACGCGTCATACACGAAAGGTCCCTGAATAGTGTCCAGGTCGTGGGTTCCGATCGCAACTAGAGTTCTCTTACGACATATATTTTGATGTAATTTATCCTGGAATTATACAGAATATTATCATTAAATAAAATAATAAGACAGAGAAAAAATATACATTTGGTCTCTACTTTTATCACATACTGGTTGTTGCTTGTGACCTCATCCACGTGTAATTAAATAAAATGGTAAAAATATTTCCTATATTCGGTCATAACATAACTGTTTAATGGTGCAAGAACTTTTATGATTGGTCCAGTCTTTTTGAGTTATTTCAATGCATAAAGAAATCTAAAAATACAAATCTTTCCTCTTTATAATATTGGTATGATGTTTGCTATTTATTTAGTTTAATAATAAAACTTATTTATAAGCATGTTTGAGGTCTTTTAAAATCCCTCTTTAATTATAACATAGTTGCCAAGGATATTTGTAAAGAATCTTTTTTTAAATTGATTTTGTCACATAAAGTATTTACATGTAACTAAAAAACATTATGTAGGTCCATCATATGCATGTAAAATAACTATAAATCATAGTTTACCTGCAAATCTATGAAGCTTTCATAACTTTCCTTTGTGAATGTAATTCCTCGTAAGATGGCAGCCACAGCATATGGTCTGATTTGTGCTGTTGCCGGTGTTAAATGCAATGAATAGCAGTCTTCATATTTCCTGAACTTATATTGCGGTGGAGATTTCCTGAAATTAACAAACAATACATTTTGATAGAATTGATATAAATGATTCCAAATATGAAGCTAATAATGCCTGTCTATTAGAATATTATAAAGAGGAAAGATTTGTATTTATATATGTATTAAAATAACTTAAAAACTACTAGACGGATTTAAAAAATAATTTTACTAAACTAAACTTTGTAATTTGTTTTTAATTCCACATTGATGAAGTCACAGGCAAAGGCTAGTAATTTTTAATTTAGTTTCATACTCAGAATTACACTATTGTTAATTAAGCAGAATCTTAGTGCTTAAATCTCATAGAAGGTTGGACATTAAGTGTTTTGTGACCATTTATTACTCTGAGATTGACAGTGAACATTGAGTAAGAATATACAAATAAAAATAGCTGAACATACTTTCCTTGGAAGACTAATATACCATTGACTAATCCTTCCAGACATAACAAGTCATATCTATTGGCAGGGATGTCAATACGGTACAGAATGTCTTCAGAGACATCCGCTGCTGCCTGCTGGTCGCCTTGCTCTTTGATCAACATCTGTTTTTCTGTTGTCTGAAAAAAATTACATTTCATAATCAGATTTAATATTGATTAATAATGATAAGTGTTATATCTCTAAAGAGTATTAAGAAGAGTTTATTTTTGTTGATTGGGATAATATTGTATGTAATATAATAGTAGGCAAAATACTTACAACTTCATCTAATTCCAATCCAAATTCAAAGCATAATTGTTCAAATTCCTCATCAGCTGAAATAAAAAATGGAATAAATAAAGTTTATTAATAACATAAATGATTACTTTCAAATATCCATACTGATATAAACTTAAATTATAGAACTTACTGTAAGTATGTCCAAGAGCTTTGAATAAACTATCTCGTTTCACTGATATGGTCGGCATGTTGAGCCTAGTGAGGTCTAATATAACTCAATGTTTGTTGAAATAAGTAGAATTCACTTTTCAGTCAGGATTTGCACTAAAACTTATCTTTAGGATTAAGTAGAGGTTAGAAAAATGACGTATATTGAAAGTGACATTTGACAAGACAACAATCTTTGTGCATAAGCATATTTTTATTAAAAAATAAGGGTAACATTATAAAAATCGATATCTGTTTAACATCGCAAATTAAATTGAATTTGGTTCTACGATCGATCATTAAACAATACAGAAAATAGAGAGGGTTCGTCGTGTTGTGTTTCTCAGGTATGTAGTAACATCATTTAGTAACATTTATTTTGAAGGGCGATATTAAAGTAAGAGACCAGACGACCATGTAGCACATACGTTTTAAATGTATCCGTAATTTACAGGTATTGTTAATATGGCCGTCCGTCTATATTTTAAAGGACGTCAATTGTGGAAATATATAACAGTACTAAACTACAATATTTTAAGTACAGAATCTTTTATTAAAAAGAAAATTCTTTTATTACAAAATATCCTAGTCATTGAGAAAAATTCAAGTTAAAATTTCATCGGGTCAATTCATAGTAATCAAATTTCAAAATAAAATGTTTAGTTAGAAGCTGCGAAGTCGAATATAATTTGGTAGTTAGATAAACTTAATCTCTCTGTCTCTCTTCCTAGCCCGTATCCCATATGGTAGTGGCGTCAGCTTTCTTTTCAATCTCCTCAACTTCGTTCTATCTAAGACATCCTGATCCGAAACTTGGCACTCGCATATGTCTCTTAGCACATCTTTCCACTTTTTTGGGTCTGCCCTCTTTGACCGGGAAGGGAAAGATGCAGTGCCAAATTACCAATATAATTCGGAGGCCTTCTCACATGCCCATACTGACGCAGCCTACTCTTCTGCATCTTGTCGGCTATGTCGCGTACTCCATGGCTGTCTCGCACGTACTCGTTGCGGATTGTTGGTTACGCCTCACATCTGAATCAGCATCTTCATTTCAGCAACTTGAACGGTAATGACCTTCTTTTGAGTGATGGCCGATGTGTCGCTGCAATTCAACAGAACTGATCTTATCATCGTCTTATAGACCGAACCCTTGAGTTACACACTTACATATGAGTAATATAAATCAGGTAGGTAGCCGCCATCAACAACTAAAACGTAATAAATAAGTGAACTGGAGGCTATACAGTTATTTTATTTTCCACAAGCACGTATTAATGAGCACGACCAAGCAATGAAATCGAGCAATCGGAAAAAATCGGAATCGGAACGTGAAGAGGGTAACACTACTTTAGCTGGTCACGTGATTCGTAGTCTGGGTTTTGCAAACGGTGAGTGGAGTGCCTTGTCATCAGTCCTTTAAGTTTTTGGATGATTTTCTTTGGAATTCTTACTCTAAGTGAGTAATTTCTCAAGAAAAGATCATTTAATAGCATGTCTTTGTTTTTCGATAGTGTTTAGTTGTGTTTGTGATGTGTGCTTTCGTATGACGAAATTGTACCTTGTTCCGTGACTAGTGATATGACGCCATTTTCTTCGTGAATGCCAATTATCGAAGTTCTTCAATATTTTCTTTGTTTCTATTTAACATTACTGCAGCAATCTACAAACGGATTGCACCGAAGGAGCGATTCATGTAAATTTTGGCATTATTTGTTGTAAATGTCCTGTAGCTATTAGTCACTAGTTCTACACACTTTAATAACTCTGCTCATAAGACCTGACACTATCATCGTATATCATCTCATTAGAGCCATGTTGCACTTGCTTGCTAACAATCGTTGTATATATTTTAATTAATATCTCATACTAACATTTTACACTAAGTTTCACAATAATTTAGACATTACGTTACTGGTTGTTACGAACGTGGGACTAAAAACTTTCTGTAACTTTTTTTTTGCTAGTGTTCCGTTGTAGTTAAGTGGAAAAATACTAATAGTCATGTATATTTAAATACTTGAAATGTTTTTATATAACCTCAAAAATGGTGCTTTGTAAAATTCTTTTACTTCCTGGTAGTTAATTTATTATTTTAACAAAGGAACTAAATGTGAGGAGTTGTTTCTTTGCCTCTGTTTTAACATAGTCTCAAACTAGTTTTTGAACAAAAAACATTTTTGTTTAAAACTATTTTGATTTTGAGGACTATTCCATACCAGTATGTTCAAGTATTTTTTACTCAATTCTGATTGTTATATTCCATAGTAAAGGCTTAAATGTTACCAAACTTCTCAAATGAAATTCATATTAGAAATTTGCATTTTTTCTTTAAGTAATAAATTTCATCTACCCACATTTATGTCATTATTTCTCTGTATACTACTTGCAAAATAAAGTTGCTTAATAAAAGACTAACATATTTCATTAACACATAAGCAGCAGTGTGCTTTATTTTATTTGCAGTGTCTTTTTGATCATAATTATACTAATTGATCTATTTATATTCATACATACAGCTGTAAATACATATTACACAAGCCCACTTATTTAAAACATTCAAATGTTCTAAATTGTGTGTTACTAACAAAACATTTGTAAATGTTACATGCTTATTATTCATTTATTTCAAAACTTTTTGACCTAATTTGTAGATTCTTTAAGCAGCAGTACCTGTAATTGATTTTTATTTTGTCTGTGGGTGTACATACAACAAATATAACAGCACATGCAGAAAAGTTACATTTAAAAGTAGCAGAAACTTTGCCATTTCGTAAAATGTAATCAATTTAATAATATCCAATCTTGATCAAGTTAGATGCATAAGAATTAAAATGAAGTCTGTATAAACCTTTTTTTATAGTGTGAAAATGTAAAACTCTTGATATAAAGTTTGAAGAACTTTTACATCCACTTTTTTAAAAAGGTATACTATGTTACTTGTGTAATATGCTAAAACTTGGTATGTCTAGCTAAAAAAAAATATTTTTTGTATATTTGCTTTCACATCCCTTACAAGATATTAATTATTTTTATGCAGTTTATATTTTGGCTCAAAAATATAATAAATTCATATGATGTGTAGTGGTTTGATATGGTCACATGATAAATGCATCTTTGTTCTCAATACAAAGTGGCTGAAATGGAAACAAAGCAATTGTTTGATTGTGCTACTAATGTGTAAATATTTGAAGTGGCTTTTTGTTCCTTTATGTACATTGCTGTATCTGATGCCAAAGGAAACTGGCTGAACAAAGATATTTTTGGGTTCTTGTTTGCCTCTTATTATAATCTTTGTTTTGTCTTGTCTATTGAGGCTATACAAGATAGTAACATTGACACAACAAGAATAGCTAAAAGAGTAAAAAATTTAAAATGCACATAATTTATTTTTTCTACAAATAATCTTATTACTAGAAATTATCACAAACCACAACAGATAATATTAAAAATTAATGCATTTTGTTAACATGAATAAAATAAATGAGATTTTACCAACCATACCAGTAGTCTTTGGTTTTGTTTGGCCAATTTATATGAAATAAAAACTGTCAGTTAATGACTATAAAGATGATAATCTGATTTTCAACATTACATTTTCTAATAAAATACATTTACATCCAATTTCTCTAAACCATAAATATATAACAATTACATAACAAACCACTACATTACATGATTTCTATGTAAAGTAACATTTGTATGCACATGATGAATTTAGCTAATGATTCGTTTTACTTAACATAATTTATGTTACAGGTGGTGTAACCATTCATTGTGATGCCGTTGGATGCTGACCTCAACTGCACAGACGTGGTGTCGCCTGGTTGTGAGCTGAAGGGCCTGCGCACTTGGAAAGACATTTGTCTAGTACGGAATAAACTTTCCCAACAGCAGGTAAGATTTTTCAATATATTATATCAATTGAAAAGATGGAGACAGTCACATCTTATGGAATCTTTTTTAATGTGACACTTTTTGTTGCATAAGTTGAAATATCCATGTTCCCTTATAAAGTTGTTTAGTTTAGTGTTACAGTTAAATTGGTACTCACTTTAAAGTTACCGCACAAATAATCAGTAAATGTTTATGCAATTATGTTAGTTTGAGTGAAACTATACCACCCTTGTATCATATTTAGGATGTGAAATCAATACATTTTAAATTTTCTCATATACTGCAAAGAATAGTTTTGTGTAATTATTAACTTGTTTAATATTACAAATATTTATAACTAAATAATCTTTTTAATAGTGTAGCTGTTTTCTTTTTACTAATCTAATGAAAAAGAATCTGCGGCATTTATGTAGTATTTGTTACGTACATGTGATACTTCAGAAAGGTGATTCAATGATAATTGTAATATCATAGTTTGTGTCCAGTTCTATTTACATCAGTAACTTAAGTTGTTCCTTGCAATAGTAATTGATACATCGTCCTACACTTCCTTATATGTTTTATGTTTATTTATTTATTACAATAAATAATTGCTATAACAATGAAAATATTGTGAAAATAATGTAAAAATTTTAGTTGCATAAAAGCTATATTGTTTTAAATGTATAATATTTAAAAGAGAATGTTTAAAGTTTATAAAAGTAAGTAGTGAGTCTGCCTTTCACTTTTTTTACTCTTTAGAGCTGTTGGTTCTTTATCAAGAGGTTGGCCCACTTTTTAATTGTATCAAAGATGTGTTTTAATCAGGTGACCATGTAAGTTTAGATTTCTTGTAGATGAATATACAAGAATTTTATAAATTGTCTTTCTTTAACAATGTAACAAATACAAATATAGATCATACTCACAGATAAATTACCTTTTTGATGGTGAAAGAATGTTTGAAATCAGCCCAGTAGTTATTGAGTTATTTCAATACATACAAAAATACAAATCTTTCCTCTTTATAATATTAGTATAGATTTAGAAACAACATATATATTTTTCTTTAAATAATTTGGTCTGTCTGATTGGTAAATAATAATAATTGTATCAAAGTTAGAACAAATCCGGAAGTTTGGAAACCCTAGGCGCTGTCCGCGCACCCATACCAGTGCGTCCTTCGTGGTCCAAAGCACAGCTGCGATCACTTTGTCTGCCACATGGCAACCACCTAGTCGCCTAGCTGTGGTAATCTGGTTACCGGTTTCATTATTAAATAGCTTCCCCCCGCGAAACATATTGGCACGCAAATCAAAATTAGGATGTCAGAAATTAAAATTATTATTTTGCTGCTTTGAGACAGAAATTCTTATTTGAACTAACGGCAGAACTTAAATATGATTATGTACGTTTTTGTAGTTATGGCATGTTTCTCGACAACCATAGTTATGTTGGCCGATCCCCTTCGTAGCAACAGATTTATAGGTGGCGACGCTCCCAGCCAACTATCTTGGCGGCTTGCGCGCTGTTCTGCCGGCCAGGGCCACGTGATTTGTGAGAATGTACTGCGTCTCACTAAGCGTTCCCACGTGTTACTGTTTCATTGACCTTGTTTTAATTTTTGTGATGTTGCATAGGGACGAGTGGTTTGATAGAATTTGTTTGTTTTAAACGATCCAAGTGTTGTTCGGTATTGTGAATGTGTGCGCGAGTGCGTGGTGTGCACGAGATGAATGCAGCGGTGTGCGTGGCCTCGGGGTCAGCGCCCCGGCCCAGGACTAATTTGGGGGAGATCGACGACTCGCGCCGACGGCTTTGTCTGCGTCCGTCGCCTTCGTTGCACCGGCCCGCGTTCTTATAGCTTTGTTTATATTGTATTTGCGATTTCAAACTTCTACGCGTTTATTCGTTTGGTAAACAAGGCCATAAAGCTCTTAAACGATAAAATAAAAATCAACAACCCATACTAACGTTTCATTGGGTAGAACAAGTATTTCTTGGCACGAAGAATCAATCATTAGTACGATTGAAGCTAATTTTATTAACGGCGATAGGCCGCGGCGTCGACTCTAATAACGAATAAAAATTTCTCGTTATCATACACATCATACTGCATTATTTATATATGTACTTTAAATTAAATTAACACGTACAATTTCATGTAAATAACACTTTTTCGAATCGTTAGGTTTTACCATTTTACAGTTTTTTTTTTCATTTGTATTACTCGTGCTGTTTCTATAAAACTTTAATTCGAAATTTCACTGCAATTAATGACGTCAGTGCACGGAATCGCGATCGTGTTTAAAAAATTGGTGATTCACTTACTCCTGCGTGACTCATCAATTTCACTATAGTTTTGAAACAAGGAGCAGCACAATTAATGCGCAGTAGAGCGACTATGTATAGCGGTGGTAGTGATATGAGGCCTGCTATCGAGGTGGTTCTCTGGGCATGTGTTTATCAGCTAGCGGCCAGCGGTTTGTTTGTATTGGTGAGTGCGTGCGTGTGAATAAATACAATGACGCGAATTGGTGGCGCGCCGCGGCCGCTCGCCTCACCTCGCTCAGTAGACTACGGAACGTCGCGCGAGACGGAGCTCCAAAGAGGCCGTCGTCCGTTTTACAAAGTTCTCTCGCTCCAGTAATTGCAACTAATACAACTTATCATTTAGATAACAGTGCCTATTAGTGCTCCACTCCTTTGTCGATTAATCGTGCGCGTGTTAAACATCGAGTATAAGTTCCGACGTGGCCATGAGATCACGTTCTCGTCTGAAGGTAATGCTTTGTGGCGGAGTGTGCGTGTGTTTCTGTGCGTCTGCCTCGCGGGATGGTCGGAGGCTGTGCCAGCTAGACGAGGATGTCTGAAGGCCGTCGATCCGACCTTGGTGTCAGAAGGTCGTTGCCCTCACGTGTCACGAACTGCAAAGCAATTTGTATCGTTCGACTGTTTTTGTCAACCGAGATATGAATATCGATATTCGAGTTTTTTTTCTTATAAATCGGAAAAAATCTATTTTGTCAAAGTTATTCAATTGATTATTATTGTATACTTTAGTCAATTACTATCAAAACACTAGAATAAAATATGCTGTAAGTACAGAATACAAACGTAAAATAAATTAGAAACATATCAGTATTCAATTAATTTCTGTTACGTGGGTTATGATTTCCGGATTCTTGGCAGATGTAATTCATCTAATAGGATTTTTAATGATTACTAGTTCCTAAACCTTATTGTTATTCGTATGGTAATAAAGTACAACGTTATAGAAGTTTCAGAGTTTCTCGTTAGTTGTTAATGAATGGAATATTTTAATAGAGCATCGCACATTACGTAGATAAAATCAAAAAGGTACAATTATAAGTTATCTAATAGGTTTAAGTGAACCCCCAGGCTTATACTACTATATCTCCCTAAATCTCGTATTTCCTTCATGATTATCTATTTCATAAATTCTTGTGTTGTCGTATGCATATTAAGTTGTTTCAAGTAATTACCGATGATTTATTTTCTTTGACAGATCAATTGAAATAATGGTTTTCATTTGTTTTATATTGAGTTTCCTCTTAATAGAGATCTGTATCAAAATACCTTTTAGAGATATATGTAAAGTTGGTACATATATCGCGACGGTATTTTGCAAAGGCGTTGATTGTTTCGCTAGTATGTTTGAACGCTCTATTGTGTTAATCGCTTGCTCCGAAAGAGAGAGCGATATGCGAGCGCGTACAGCTGCGCGTGCGATCAGCTGACGTCGCGGCGGCCATCTTGCGGTGCGCCGCGCTGCACGCCGTCACCGCTGACGACGTCTTCCTCCTAATGCTAATGTCATTGTCCTTCCCTTAAACGACTCGCTTTGTTGATCGACCCTGTTGATTCATGATCGCCTCTCGGAACAAACACTTCCACGTTGCGATACTTCACGGAAGCATCGGATGTGAGACCCTGGCTCTGCTATTTTTGGTCTGTGACGTTTCCGCCGCAGACTTATGTTGTTAATATAGGTACTACGCTGAATCGCGTTTGTTAGTTTTTTTATGTCGACGTCTTGGAAGAGGGTAATTTTGTTGACCTTGTTTCGCTGTTTTGGAATTTACTCGTTTTTGTTTGATAACAATTTAATGTTATGTTCACAAACTCTGTTGATATATGTATTCTAACAATAATTCCACTTGTATCTATAAACTGTTAGGAGCAGTCTATTTAAAAGTTCCGACAATAAGTCGGGCTCATGGTAACTTCCGGCAATTTAGTAGTTCACCATTTAAAGACTGAATGTCAAGTTTATTACTTCAAGTACCATCGAGAAATGTATTCAATTGTTACGACACTGTGTAAGCTGGTTTATATAGGGAACAGAGAATTGAACCTTGTGACTTTTGGTAGGATTTATTGGATGTAGGTGCACGATTTTCGTGTTACCGTTACAATTACCGTTGGGTGGGCGGCTCGCCGGACTTCGTATCTTGTCTCGGCAGTTTAAACTCAATCAATTGAACGCGTCATATCAAATTCGGACTAGTTGCCTGCCCTATATACCTGACCTCAATACGGGACGTAGTGCTAAATTTAAAAAGTTAGTCTTTATTTAACTTCTGCAGTAACTTTTAATTATCTGTGAAGTGTGCCGAATAAATTAAACATTAGATAAATCCTTCTAATTTTGCCTTTGAAAATATTGCTATGCAAACATTGTTATTTAGTTAAATAAGTCGATGTATTCGTGGGTGATCGTCTTTAAGTTTGAGGTAGTTGTTTTTTGTTCGAGTCAAAACGGATTAAGAAAAAATATGTCCGAGCACACATGTCTCCCGGCCTCCCCTACTGAGCTACTTTTTATAAAACCGATTTTTTTATTGTGGGTAACGTTTATTTTTTATTTGTCATTATTGCATAACAAAACGTAAAGATCAATGTCGCATTCATCCAATGCTAGATAGGAAAGCCTATCATTATATATATTTCCTTGCTTTAGTGTAGTTAGTGGAATAGTTATTCTATTGAGACAGTCTGCGATGATAACGTATCAAGAACCTATTGGTGTAATGACTTGAAACATTCAAAGGTCACCTTATGTAGCGTACTCAGTACACCAATATTTGTTCGCTTATGGCTTGGATTACCAAAGATATACTTGGCAAGACCTCAACCGAGGTAATTTTTGTGTTATAATTGTCAAAATATTTTGAAATTCAAGTTGTTCATTTCATCATTTAACTCAGTTCTTATAGGACAGGTGCGAACAGAATTATATGTCCATTGTCTTGTTGGTAATGAGTTAGTTTTTCTTAAGTTACAAAGGGGCTATCTCCAGCAGAGCACATGAATAAACACAGTGGTATAATAGTAAGGCGCAGGGCAGGGCGAAGCGGGTCGAGCGCGGATTGCGTAGCTCATGCTGTATGTGGGTCAGCGGGGCGCCGCATACAGGCCGAGCCGCCCGGCCCCGCACACCGCCGCGCCTCCTCGCGTTAGAACTCTGCTCCATCTCATTGTTTACTCTAGACCGTTGTCAATGGACACTCTTTGTTTGCTTATTAATTCTTCAAGAGTCGATTGTATTGTGACGTCATTCAAATTTGCATTATAATGCCGTATTGGTCGGATCCAGTCGCAGTAATGTCACCAAAGTTAGACATTGAATTGTAGTTCTTGTCTATTGCAGCTAATATTCGGTTTGAATATTGTAAACATTTATCTTCTGCAATGTTTTCTCTACTCGGTATGTGTAATGTTAGGTGTAACTAGGTTTGTCCACTAATTCGGAAGGTTTACCGTCTAATATAATCTTGTCTCCTGATATCCTGCTGTCAAGACTCGTTCAGATATCGTACGACGTCTTTCTGTACGTCCATTCAATGAACAAAAACTCATTGTTATAAGCGTGCAGTTTAAATTTGTCCATCCAATGGACAATCGCTTTACACAGTTTTGTTATAACAATATTATAACGCAGCTTCATAAATACTGCTGTTAAATTATACCTCGTTGGTTTCCTTTTGGTAAAATCATATATCAACAGCTCATCTTAGTTTGTTTCTTGACTAAGTATTCGTTCATAGATATTTATTATGCATTCGACTTACATAACATAAATGGCAATGAAGGTCACGAAACAAGCACAAGATGTTCCTTCAAACTAGATATATCATTATAGATTTGTTGTGGGGTACAACGTCGTTTAAAAACTATACGCTTTGGTGATGTATTGATGTTTCAAGTGTGAGTGAGCGTCACGTTTCCGACTAATCGAATGTTCTCCTTGGCACACATGCCGACCGCGAGCCGATACTGCGCGCCTATCTTTGAATTTGTTCACAGCAATATGCAACACGCAGTGTAGTTTTTGTTTTAATTTTAAGCCAAGATATTTGTAATTGACATATGTAAGTGATGCCTGAGACAACTATCTGACTATATATCTAGTTTCCGACACAATTCTTATTAACTCTTGTCTTGTGGATGTCAAATGTAATTTATCACCCATATATTATTTACTACTTTTTGTCCGCGATTTCGTCTCTGTAAAATTAAAGAAAATTTTGTACGTAGCCTGTGTCCTTTCAGGCTATGCTCTATATGTATGCCAGTTTTCATCGAGATCGTCGAGCTGTTTTGTAGATAGTAGATACCTTCTAACAAATATTCGTCCATCTAAATTTTCGCATTTATAATACTAATATTATAATAATTTTACCTTAAAGCAGATTGCATACTATTCGAATACAATTGTTATCAGTAACGACGCAATTCCTAATATCTATATATTGGGTCGCAATATGAAGTTGTTTGTAATGTTTGTTATTCAGATTATAGTCTTCCAGGTTCTGTCATTCTAGTTAGCTCGCAATAAACATAACCTCCTTAAACGTAAGTTACAGTTATCTTGCTTCAAGCGGGGAGAATATTTGTGACAATTCATTTGCAAGATTAAAGAGTACGATGTGGATGATCAAATAATATGTAGGCACGCATATTTCTCGTGAATCATTATAATTTATTTGCTTCTCTTCTGGCAACATTATCAGTGTTTGCGCTTGTGTTTATCCTTTGAAATTTCGAGTCATGACATTGTGATAAGATGATAGCATCACCCTTTGCCGCACTTGCAATATTTGATGAATTTTATGTTAGCAAAATAATGAATAAATAAAAACATTTTGATTAGTGTTAAGTAGATCGATTTGCATAAGACATTTTAAATACACCGTGAGTTTCCATTGACGACTAACATGTACAAAAACATAGTGTTGTCTATTGGAAACGTTTATTGCGTTGCCAAAAGTGTGTAACAACCCTGACCTAAATGTTCAAACTTTTCATACAATGCGATAAAATTATTTTTTTATTTTGTCATGATTGTAGTTGATAACTATTTCGGTGGTTATAGATATTTTGGCTTGTTAGTTTTTATACAAATTATTGTTGTAAAAGAATACATGATACGTTAGTTCATTCAAGGAATGAACCGAATCGAATGACACCTCAATCCTCAAAATAGGCCAATTCGTTTAGGCGGTTAGGTAGCACGAGATAATAATAGAACGGATATAAATCTATATTAGTTATTAACCCGTTGTAAGTCAGTTATTGTTGGCTACAGCTGCGAATTTTTGCCTTAATGCCACATTCGGAGGCACAAATTACCACTTAGTAAGATTTAGTACTAAAATCAACGCTATAGTTCACTTTTCGACAAGTTAAGCGCTTTAAGTGCGGTATAACTTAAAAGTTTAAAATGTGCAGATAATGTGTGTAAGGCGATGCATTAATAGCGGCAACATATGTAACTGGACTTTGACCTGCGTGGAATATAAGTGGAGCGCGATGAGATCGAGCTAAGCCATGTGCTGCAGAGTCCGCAATGGCCCGCACCGGTTACCGTCTGGAGTGAATCACTAACACTACTTATACTGCGGGAATACAAAATTTATATAAATTTAATATCTGTTCTAAATTTGATGTGGTTTCTGTAATCCTGATATACGTCTTTACTCATCTGTTATAGCGTAGGGAAAATTACGTATTTCTGTTAAAAAGATAAGCAGTAATATCAGTTTGTAAAGATGAAGATCTATTGTAATTCGTTAACATTATTTATAGTGGGAAAAGCCAAGTTGTGTAGATAGATTTGAAAATCAATACCGGAAATAGAAAGTTGTGAAATACTTGGATTTATCCATATTATATATGTAGGCGCGAGTTTACATAACTTATAAACAAGTAAACACTCATCCATTATCTACACTTAACTATTATCTCACCCTGTCATTTGTGCATTACTGGTTATAATAGGTTCCCCCCAGATATCCATAAACACAACCTATCTGCGGCCATCGTTATTATACACCGTTACCAGTGACTCAATTTCTTTGTTATACTTAAACCTTTTAAAAGTTTACTTCTTAAGGTCTAATCACTTATGACGTATTAGATTGTAATGTAACGGCAACTTGGTAACTTCATTTCTTTGTCTAAAGGCTACATGTTATGCATTAAGAAGGTTCAAACACGTTCGTTCGTTTATCATCTACGATTATATTACTAATAGCAATTTTATAAGCATTTTTAAAATAAATAATCTCTGCAACTCCACAACTATAGTACACATAATCGTGGTTTTCTCGGATATTTTTTTTCTTTTAGACAAGGATTGCAAATTTGAACTGTTGGACCGATCAACTCTTCAATACGTCGAATCCGCATTTATTCGCTAACATCAATTAAGTGCGAATGCGCTGTGCATTTTGTTCACTCTTTCGTACCAAGTGTTTGCTAACGCGTGCAACGTAGTTGCAATGATTTCACTTTTACGCTATGAGAATTGTAATGCTTTAATGATTTAGGTGATTTCTACGTGCCTAGGTATGCGTACGTAAAATACGTAATACTACACAATTCATTTATATTTTTTATTATCGATACTGAAATGACGTATACGCTGATTAGCATTGATGTTAGAAATAACTTGTAGGCTAAAGGAATTACCATAGGGCTGTTTCGCATCAAATCGCACTTGTGTTCATATGCACATTAGACAAATCGAAAATGTCATTGCTTTTATGTTATTTGAATAAAAATGTTCAATGGTAATAAAACCAATTAATGATAACCTTTACTTTTTATCTTCCAACTCGTGCAAATATAGATAGACATTTCATTTTATCTATCTAGATAGTGTATTAACAACAAACTTTTAAATGTTATTAAAGCTGTTCAATTTGAATATCATTCGGACATAAATACTTTAATATTTCTGACAAATTCCATGAAATATACCGATGTTATGTAGATAGAAATATGGTATTGTCCATATTTGTACAGCAGGGTCATTGTAGTTTCGGGTGTGCGGGGCTCGAATCTGGTTGGCGTGGCGCTGGCGAGACCTTGACGCAGGCCATGCTCCGTTTAGCCGCGTTCCACTTAGACCATAGCTCTCTCTTGTTATGCAAACTTGTCGTTATGCATATTATGCTTCGCCCCTACGAAATCGAGACGCAGATCAGCTTTCTATTAACTCTTGATTATTACAACTCGTGTCGTGTCATGACCGTTTCATCTCGTTCAAATGTTATAGAACATATTGTGTAAAATCATATTGTTATACTAATATCAATTTAATTTTAAGTCAGTCTTATATTTGTACACACGTAAATAATAACGTGTGTCTCTATTTGTTCAGACATAGTTCACTAGAATAAAGGGAAGCATTTAGTTATTGTTAAAATCATCAAATGGGAATAGAATATTTTATAACTGTCTTTGCATAAATTACAGTACACAATATTTATGTCACGTGAAAATTGATCATTGGTAATTTGTGTCCTATGACTTGATTTGAAACTTAATCCTTGCACCGTTAATTTAAGTTATTTGTTTTGTTCCAGGGCCCTCCGCGTTCCTGACACAGAAAGAAGTAGTAAGACGGCAAGGGAAGCCACTGCCCGTGCGTGCAGACCCGTGCGCATACAAGGGACCGACTAAATTGCAAGGTTGAACTCCGTGCTCATTGTGCAGTTTTGTGTTAAGACAATAAAGTGCAATATACTTTTGTGCAATCGTACTGTTGTTGACTGCTCGGACAGTTTTGTTGTTGTGTTGTAACGTGAAATTATCGTGCAAATATGGAGAGAGAATCGAATCCGATGGAGGCGCTCTGCCGCTCCGGATGTGGCTTCTACGGCAACCCCTCCACTGACGGCCTCTGCTCAGTCTGCTTTAAGGTAAAAATATTATTTAACTCGTATTGACCTTAGTCAACAATTTAAAAAATAGCAAAGATTTAAAAAATAAATAGCAATAGAATAATAATTAGTAAATTCATAACTTGTTTGCTGCATCTAATGAGATATTCATGTAGAGCGAATACAGATCTGTAGATACCAGTTTGTTGATTTTTTATCGAACATCTAAAGGTGACTAGTATTTTTTTATATTTTTATTTTTTAAACCAAATATCTCGACTTTGTTCGTTGTAATTTTCTTAGTAAATGCATTTGCACAATAGTTATAACAACTACACGCTTAATTAATGTAAAATAATGTTACGAAATGTTAGTATTCGAGATTGATCGCGGCAAAGCTAAAATAATAATTATTGTGGTTGGTAACCTTCGTCTAGGAACACGTATGGTCGTTACGTTGATTTTTATTTTTTAATAAAATGCTCGTGCATTGAATGCGCTATGTGGAAATATTTAATGACTCTCCGAGACACGCTCGGGCCTGTTGACCTTCTGTAACTTACATTTGACTTTGAATTGGAGCGATGATGTGCGTGAAGATTCTGAACTTTAGAAACTGTCATAAGCAGTATTCGTGAATCGAGTAGTTAAGGAATCCCTTTTCAGTCTATTTTACTCGACCGTTTAATATGGATTCTTAGAAGAAATTTCACCTATACAAACTCCCCATGTCTTATATTCTTATGAGCCTTTTGCTTAAGTAAGGGCTTTATAAGTGTCGTGTTTACTGAGACAAGTACACGCTAGCCACGAGGCGAGCAAGTATTACTTGTTATTCTTTATTAGATGTAGGAAGTCCGGACTAAGGAACTTCCTGTTATCCAAATCTAATAATGATTTGTCTCTACTAACGAAAAGTTATTATATTTTCCTATAATGAATAGTATCAATTATAGGCTTATTTAGTGGATTTTTTTCTGTTATCTCACTTTTCGCACTTCTGTTCAGTGTAACCATTTGATAATCACAATGAAATAAAGCCTAATAAAATTATATAGATGCTTGGCTTGGACCTCAACAATTGGTTGTTTGCGTGGGCTTAAAAGTTTTTCCCTTGCAGTGTTAAATGGAATGCAAGGAATAATTTAGTAACATTACAGACAACGAGTCACGAAACGTATAAAGTTTCCACTCCATACAATCTTTCAAGGTACATTGGATTACTAAATCCATGTTGGCTCGGTTGCTAAAAATGCGGTACCCATATTGCTATTGAATTAGTCAGTTGCAAGACGCTAATATTAACAATAGGGAGGTCCAGGGCAGTTAAGCCGTTTTTAAATATAAGTATTGCGGACTGTTCACATAACGTGGGAAATAAGCTAATTAAGAAGCGCATGTATTTAATGTAGAAATTTAAATTTAGCTTGTATTTGTTGTTTGCTAAGAATGTTTTTAATAGATAGGACTTGAAGAAAACGTATCAAAAGGAATTGTAACATGCATCACTTCTGCGAATCTCTTTCATGTTACTGGAAATAAATATCAGCTATTTATTGCACAATTACTCTTTGAAAGAAATTTAAAGATGAAGTCGGTTGAGTTAATACGCGGCAGGAGACCTTATAAAATTTCATGCGTATTATTTGATCAAACGAATGTGCTAAACTATACGACAAGTTCGCGAGGTTTTAAGGTTGTTGCATAATTTAATTACAAAAGTACACAACTTGGAGGTCACTGCCGGAGCCGCGACTGGCGGGAACAATGCCATGACGCTGTGCTCAAACTATTCGTTATACACGACGGATTACTAATTACTACACAATGTTAAACACAACCTCAAATACTATAAAATGAGTAATAGTATCTAATATACTATTAATAATGTGAAGTATATGACCATGTAAGCTGTAAAAAGCGGTGGAGATTGTCTGGAAAGAACTGGTTTTCTATGTTTTGATTTATAAATAATTGCTAATTTTAGCAAATAAAGATAATACCAAATAGAAAAGTTTGTGTTGTTTTAGGTTTCAATTATTGATAACCGTATATTACGCAAAAATTATCTCCTATAGTACTACCAATCTATGGAAATGAAATAAAATATCTGCACTTCAGAATAGATATAACAACATTACTGCATCACATTTAGGGAATAAACTCAATCGCTTCTAAAATCTATTTATAAATTAATACTCAAAATCTGGCAAAACAATTTTCTGCGCAATTCAATCAGAGGTACGATAGATCCACGAGGCAAATGCCCTGTATCGGCTCGTGTTTTTCTCGTAGCTTTTCAAGTGTATGCGAACAAAGTAGTCTGCGACGTGGCCAGTTTTTAGATACCTACCCAACACTGAAATAATTTTCTTACAAATGTTTTTTGTCCGACAAACTAAAGAATCGTTCTTACAATACTTTTAACTTGTTTGTATAATAAAGTTTCACTAAAAAAAATTCTAACAAAGAGGCACGCTTTAGTGATAGTTGGAACTACAAGTTAACAATGAAAAATGTATTATTTTACCATCAACTCACGTTTTTAAATGTTATTTTTTCATTTTTAGACTAAAAGTGAAAAGTAGGCTCCGTAACTCTTGACCATATAATTATTCAGCAAAAAACACTTAGTGCCTCCAACTCGACGGCGAGTTTACTTACATACGTAAAAAATTTAGCGACATGGGACGTGTTAATAATTTGTTATGAAGTGGTGACTACATTTATTAAATTTTGTTGTTGAATTTTTGTCATACCTTAAAAAAGATAGTCGAATAGTAATGGATTCCTGCAAATTGATTTCAGGAGGCATTAAAGAAGAAGCAGCAGCCGCCGGCGAGTACGCCGTCCCCGGTGGCGACGTCGTTCGTGCCCACGCCCACGCCAGCGCCAGCGCCCGCGCCTACGCCCACGCCGCTCGCGGCCGCCGCGCCCACAGTGCCCAGCCTGCCCGTACAGCCGCAGACACACACAGACGTGAGGCCGTTATACCTTTGTTATGCACCTACCAAGTTCCCTCACGTACCTCGAAAACACATTTGGAAGGAGATAATTCTGGATTCAAGTAATTTCTACCCAAGGGTCAATTGATCTGCACTTCATTGATAACATAAAATGTGTTTCGAAAATATTTATACAGCAGTATCAGATTGTTTAGCATATTTACTAACTGCGTGATGGAACTTGGTAATTCAGACGATCGTGTTCACCGTGGATATAATGGTATAACATCAGTCAATAAAATCGTTAATTTTCATTAAAAATGATTTTTAACACGTAATGTTACATTAAGCATGTTTTTAAATTTTAATTTGTATTTTAAATAATTAGGTGCATATTTTAACGCTTTTGTGAAATTAAAAATGTTTGTTCTACCATTGTTTTTGGTGCTTTTATTTTATTAACATTTTACTTATGCACGTGGCCGTTATAATTTCTTCAATTAATTGACACAAACGGCTATGGGCAAGTTATCGAGTTTCATCATTCTCCGTACGTCAGCTACATAAATGTTGTTCGTGACTTTACACGTGCAGGTAGCACGTCTCGCGAATTATTGTTGTTTTAAACACGAACCTCGAAATATGCCGCATTTATAACGATGAAAATTAATATAAGTACTAATTCTGATGTATCTAGATTCAAAACTGATGTTAGGAATTTGGATATAGTTGCATGGTGTAGTAGGTACGAACGGTTCTCAAAGATATGTGCGTTGTTACGCTATTTTATAAAGCTACCTTTTGTAGTGAAATACCACAGTTTAATGTATCTAGTTTTAGTGTATTTCTATCTGCTTTGGTTACTAATTTTCGGGAGCCTTTCTCACTATTGTTCGGACATCTCTGTTATACCAAATATTATTGCTATATTTTTGGTTTGGTTGGTTAGATGATTTTGGATGACTCATCTATATATATATACTAATATTATTATGAAGAAAGACATGTGTTTTTGGATTTTTGTATGTATTTAATTCACGTAAAAACTGCTAGGCCGATTTAAACAATTCTTTCACCATTAAAAAGGTAATTTATCTGCGAGTAACATAGCCTATATTTTTTTTAATTTATGCGGGCGAAATCGCGAGCAATAGTTAGTTTGGTATAACTTTGACCATAAATTGTTTGTGATTGCACAAACAGCTTACAATGGCGCCATGGTCAGCGTATTTCGGTTGAAGTCTCACAATGGTTGTTGATTTATGCTTTCGCAGCCTTATAAGTAATGCCCCGAATGCTATCTTGCTATAGCTATCGCACGTGAGTCACTTCTCTGTGTTGCAATTCCACTATGTCTTGGGTGTTATCATTTGCACTTTTTAAACGACTTCCCAAAACGAGGTTATACGTGAGCATGTTGTGCAATTATTGTGTTATTCAATTTAGCATTGCTTTCTTTCTAGCTTGTTATTGCAAATTAAGGAGTATTTTGTTTTAGTTTCCCCGTGATGTAAAAAAAATATTAATATTTAAGTTTAGTTTTATGAAAGTTTTGGTGCATGGAAGTAAAAATGAAGTTTATTCCATTATGTTTCTTGAAATAAACTTGTTAGCTTTTATTTTCAGGGAAATGTAACTTTGCTCTACTCGTGGTTCGTCCATGCTCTGTAATACCATGATTTTCATGATTTACAAAACATTGTTTCCACGAACCGTGAGTATACAACTACTTACGGCTAATTACAAGAACAAACTTTGTTACTATGTAAAATAAAAAATGTCTGTTATCCATAATGAACTAGCACTATTGTGTGCAATTATATTAAGTAATGAGAAATGCAGACAAGTCACGCGAAGCAAAGAATTGTGACACGCGCAGCCGTGTACCCGAAGTTGTATGAAAAGCAACACGCGCTATTGTTGTATGAAAATACTTTACCAGAAAAAAACTCTTTGCTCTCATTTTGACATTGTGACGTTTAATTTAAAAATAAATATATGTCAAGTGGACGTTATTGATATATCGAAGAAAATTTAAAAACTCGTACTTTATATAAAACTAATAATTTTACAATAAAAATCTAAATAAAAAATGAAATATGTAAGTTACCGTTGCAACTCGGTCGAATAACACGGCAAATCCGTTTGTGGACATTATGTGGTAACATTTAATACGTATTTATCGATTTAATAATTCATAATTCGGTACACAAGAAATGGTTTGGTTTTAAACGTATTTTGATTGCAGTCAACATGTCAAAACTGAGAAAATGAAACTTGAATAATGGAAAATGATCCCAGCAAGAAAGAGTCGAAAGGGAAGAGGATATTAAAGAAAGCTCTGCGTCGTAACAGTAAATCTAGTAATAACAACTCGGGAGCCGACGACACGAGCGTGTCTCGGTCTAAAAGCTTCCAGAGCAAGCGGCGCGGGGTTGAGATCAACGACCCCCTGCCTACCCCTGACGGGGCCAACGAGAAAGACAAGAAAGACGCGTTGCGAGCCAGAGCTGAACCCACTCCCGACAAAATACAGAATGATTTCGTCGAACCTCTCAAAGCAAACGATATACGAGACAAGATTAAACATTCAGCCGTCAAATTCGATAAGAAGGACGAACGTTCGTCATTGACTAGTGTCAAAAAGAACCTAAAAAGGGTTGGTCGAGAAGTGTCATTGTTTTAACATTGGATTGGAACAGGACATTGAGAGTGTTATTTAGTATTAGAAACACATTCATTTCTTTTACTTTAAACGTATTGTTTAACGCATTTGGTTGTCGATTCATTTTAACCTTTATACAATGTGATATCTCTCACTATCCTTAGTTTCCGTATTTGTCACATATTTCAAACACATATAATTTGTTTTACGTATGTTATGAATTTGTTGAATTTTTTTTATCTTTGTCATTTTTGTTACTTCTTTGTATTTGTGTATGTTGTGATTAAGGGTGAGTTTGTGTATATTTCAGAAGTTAGAAGAGGAGAGCGGGGCGGGCACGAGTGGCGCGAGCACCGGCGCTTCGGACACTGACGCCGACGACAAGGACCCCAGCAAGGACAAGAAGAAAAAGAATAGGTGCGCCGTCTGCCGCAAGAAGGTTGGACTCACAGGTAAACTGTCAATTTATTGCTGTTTTGCTGATAAGTAATAGTTCCGTTTCCCTACTTAAGAGCGGGTGCACCTTTGACTAAAAAACTGTTGTGCGGTTGTCGATTGTTTTGCAGACAATTCAACTGTTTACTTGAACAACTAAAAATCGAGTAGTGTGCGCACCTCCATACAAGCTTATCGGAATCAAAGCGAGACTAAACAGTTGTGCGATAGTTTAGTCTACGGTGTTCGCGAACTGTTAATTTATAAAAGAAATAATAGAGCGGACAATCCTAAAATTTTGATAAGTAAACGATGTAATGATGAAATAAATGAGGTGTATCCTAGATTGCAAATGTGAAATACATAATTTTCACCTGCCTTATGACTTAGTTTTTTCTGATATTTTGTATGAAATGAGTGGCATCAGTATACGACACGTCTAAACTTTATCACGATATTCTAATGTGGGCATAGCTAGTAGTTGCGCAATGAATGTGTTTATATTAATGAATTGATATCGCGTGCACTTCAAAAGGTTACATTGAAGTTGCCTGCATATTATACAATATCTGTTAGATGCATATTTATAAACTCTAATGCTTATATAAACATCCACAATCAACATGACTTACGATCTTAGACGCAGAATACTAAGGGCCTATCCCACAACGCTTGTAAATTGTCAGATAATCCAACGTATAAAATATGTTACGGAAGCACCGGATATTGGGACTTCACTAACATTACTTTTAAGCTATCTGAGCATAGGCTTATATAGATGTCCTGTCCCACTAAGGGTCCCCTTAGTCAAAGTTTTATCTATTTGTCTTACAATTACTATAAACTCAAATAAAAGCAGTACAAAAATGTATACCAAATATTGCCATAGGTATAAATTAACGTGAGTTGTTGAAAACTTTTGCGGTTTTTGTGTGAATTTTTATACCAAAATTCAACACTAACTAGTGACTAAACTATACAAGTGCGACAGTTATAAACAATGTATTTTATTGAACAAGTATTTAGATGTGGGGTTTTAATTA
>NW_013525292.1:1672414-1705825 GCF_000836215.1 Papilio polytes
CCCTCCCCGACACACCTCCCCTCCCCGACACGTTACGACCCATTTACTCTAAATAAAATATAGATCGAGCATGTGTTTCTTTTTGCGTTTCATATTACACGACTGACGAAATCGGACGCGCCCGGGTTTTATCTTACGTTCTAACAGAGACTATTTTTCTGCGTAGTTTATAGTTTAGCGATAGACAGAAACGCACACTCGATCTATGTGTTGATTTGTTTGTGAGAGTTTTGCTTTTGAAGGAGATCGGGCGATCGGTCGCTCGCCGCAAGATGACCATGGAGCGAATAAGTACCGAATACGCTGCTTGAAATTTATCTGCAGTTAACTAGTTTTGACGATTTTATTGGCTTAATTACCAAATTGAAGAGAATTTAAATAGATAATGTTAGTATTGTTGCAGTACAATAATTGCTATGTAGATTATCGAATTAAATGGCCAATAATAGTCACATATTATTTTGTAAATTTCAAGTGTTGGTATTGACACGATGCTCTGAAGGTCAACTGCGAAGGTCACTGATGCGCCTTATCTCCGTTTATATTAAAAAATTGTAGATAATGTTCGTTTTGGGTAGGAATTTCTGGTTTAATTTACTTGGAGATAATATTTAGAGTTTGAATATGTCCATTCACCTCCATTGTAAATATTAGATATAATTAATTATAGAAAAACAAATCCTATATATTGTAAAAAAATGAAAACTCCAAAAAAAGCTACATTGTTACGATTCCAACGGGGAGCGAGTATGCTTGTACAGTGGATGTTAGCTCTGCTCACCCCGCTGCGGGTAGTCTGACGAACTGTGCCCTCGTGTCCGACCGATACTGGTTCACCAAAACAATACTTAGTTTCGGTCTGTACAAACACTTACTTTTGATATACTTTTGTATAGCTTTAACATTTAAGTTTGTATTTTAGCGAGATATGTCGTAAATTAATAGTTTGCTCTTATACTTTCTCTTTAGTAGTTAACGAGTTATGTCATACAATAAACATTTAGAAAATCTAATATTATAAATATTAAACCACTTAATAATTTGCGTTGTTTTTAATATTTAGAAATTAACGCTCCCCTAACGTAAGTTTTATTCAAATTGTGTAAGGTAAAGTGTTCGGTCGGACACTGGTCGGCCTCTGTAGCACTGTAACTTGCTTTGGGAAGTCGCTTTCATGTTTGTCATTCGGCGTAAGGCTAAGGTAGGCTCTCACTGCCGCGGGCCGCCCGCCTGCTCTGTGGCTGTCCACGAGCGATACTCCGACGTATTCGGAACATCGATACTAAATTTACTATTGGTCTTTGCTATATTAAATTTGCATTTCTTTGCCACTCAGATTCCACGATTTAAAAAACCTAATGGAAATTATATGTTGAAAACGCATCGTGTAATTTATCATAGATTAACTTGTATATAATTCTTTATTAATAAAATTGTTTGCATAAATTCTCGAACACCAAATCACTGTGTGCTATTTTCGTGTTCCGGATGTCATCGCCGACTGGGAATGTATAATGGGGATGATCTATGCATCTTGACATCGATGTGGCATGTAAATTGAACAAAACATCGATATTCCTTGTACATATTGTTACAAATATAAAAAAAAACGATTGAAGGCTTTGAATAAAGACATGGTTAATGTTTCTTACATTAATCGCATACTTTGTATCGATGTCGATAGTGCGCGGCGACGCGGACGAATATCGGTCATCCCTAACAAATTGGGAGAATTCACTTTGGTACCGCCCTCCGTTCCGCTGTGTGAAAATTCTATGTAAGCATATGGATAGTTATACGTTTATAAGTAGTCGACACTTTATATTATTACACATTATATAAGTAGGAAAGAATTATTTAGCTTTTTTTCTTTTTAATCACAATATTCAAAATTGTAAGTTGTATTTGTAACTGGTTGGTTTAGTGAGGCCGAGCCGGGCGGCGCGCCATCGACTGCGCCATCGACCGCCGGCTGATCGGTTGGACTTAATTATTTAATGACTTTTGTTGTATATTTTGTTAGGTCATTGATTAATTTTGGTCTTTTGCTTAAATATAATCAGATAAAGATGTTGATAATGAATAATTTTTTTTCTTCTATCTTGCTGTTTTAATTTAGTTATTCTTCTATTAAAGTCATTAAATTTCCAGGAACATGCGGGTTGTTTTTATTTCGTTTTAACCTACGCCAGTTGACCCAAATTCACGTCATCTCAACGATATCAAATTAGGTGAAATTTTGTAGGAAAAATCATACAATTATCATCATAAAGTAAATCATACAATCTCCCTTATATTAAATACTGATAAATAAATATATAAAAAAACTTTTTTTTAAATTCCTTTATTTTTTTTTACAAAAATTTACAAAACATTTTAGTCAACAGTTGTGTTATTCGATGAAACAAATATTCTTGAAGACAAAGATTACAGTTTTTAACAGAGTGGACACAAATTAAAGAAAAACATTTCCATACTGTTACATCGACGATTAGTAGTAATTAGTTAAGTATATTATAAATGCCTGTTTACAGAAATATGTATACAGGTTGCAAATATCGTAGTTTATCTAGGGGCCCTTCATTTACGTTGTTTTTGCGATTTAAAATAACGATTTCTCGAACAACTTTGTAACGTTACATAATATTTTGTTACCAAATTCATTTCAAAATATCAAGAACTGGGCAGTCCTGTTCCCCAAGAGTATATTTACTATAAGGCGAACGTAATTATTGAATGGCCTATTATAGGTTACATATAACCTTAAAATTTCAACAAAACATTAAGAGAGTCGAAACTGACTAGCATAATATACAGCAATGCAATGTCTAAAGACAAAACAAAATAACTCAATGTACCTTAAATTCCTCGACAATAACTATGTATAATAAAAAAATAATAGTCGCAACTTTCTTTGCACTTGGTACAAAACGATTTCAGGCTAAAATTCTTTGTGTACTTGTCGTTCAGTAAAATAATTTTTCAGTCAGTTTTTATTAAATGTAACCACAACTATAATATAAATGTAAGACATTTACTTTCTTTTTATATACATTTCTTAACCTAAATCTTTGCATTACTCACGTACTAAAGCAGTCCTTAGAGATTGCAAAATAAGTGTTATTGTGTAACTCATAAAGTCCACATCTTTTGGCCAAAGGAAAACTAATTTAAAAAAAGAAAATGTAAAGAAAAATGATGGCTTTTAAAAACATATGTTTAAGTTTGATTTGATAATTGCTTAATTATCCGTAAATAAACAAAAATTTTAACTATTGACAAGATGGCACCCAATCTAGTACGGAGTTTATTAAACTTAATTTAGATGCCAGTAATCTTGCGTATCCAGGGTCGTGCTGCGGCCACTTTAGAGCAGTAGACGATAGCGCCGTTACGGCACTCCAAAGCGTCGTTCTCCACCCACGACGCTATACCGATCAGCACATTATTCTCGTCTACAATACCGCTGCCGCTGTCACCCTGTAGACAAACAATGAAAATTAAAGACATAAGTACTAGCTTTCGCCCGCGACTCCAAAAAAAAAAGGCAAAAAAAAAACATACAGACGAATGGAGTACCTCCTTCTTTTGGAAAGTCAGCCAAAAAAAGAAATATAGCCTACGTGTTATTCCAGACTATCCACATCTATGTCAAACATCGAAATCCGTTTAACTGTTTAGGCTACATACTAACAAACATTCATCTCAACTTTTGCATTTATAATATTAGAGTGATATGATTGTTTTCTCTTTTCTCTCCATAGACAATAACAGCGGAGACTAAAGAGAAAGGTGTATTTGGCGCCTTTGTTATTTATCCATTATCCACAAGAACTTATAATAGTGCATTTTATTGCATCCTAGATCCATTTATTGTGTTATGTTTAGCAAATTGAATATGTTAAGTGGAAAATTGCAATATCCATTATAATAAAATACATTTGATTTATTACAATTCAATTTACACTTTTGTTTTGTGAAATAAATATCTAAAGATATAGAATAATGTAATATTTTGTAGAGCACAATATAAAATATTCATATTATATCAACATTTATTATATGAAGACCTTCAAATATTTTATTAATGAACGAACTCCGTCCGCGTGGATTAAAAAAAAACAAAAGTGTAGGTATTTGTTTCCCTCTAGACTATCCCCTACATCTATAGCAAAATTCTTCAAGATCAGTTAAACAGTTTAGGCTACAAACATCCATCCATCTAAACTTTCGCATTTATAATACCAGTAATATTTATAGTAAGAACAGCAATTTTAATGCGAGGAACTTACATTGCAAGCAGAGTCGTATCTGGGAGCGCGTCCTCTGATACAAATCATGTCTTGAGAGTCGTATTCTTCTAACTTGGAGCATTCCTCCTCAGCCAGCAGAGTCAAGTCCATGCCGTGCATCTCATGGCGCATTGTTTCCTGATAATTGGTAACATTAATATGGGTGACCGTGGGTTTCCACTGTCGAAATGCTCATTGGCATCTTTTTTTCGAACTATGATACATTAAATTTGTATACAAGTTGTACGACCGTGGAATTTCACAATTAATCTTTTAATTAATCTTTTGTGAATTCAAGTTTCGTTTGTATGAATATAACTATAATATTTACCCCATGATGCTCGGCTCCATATCCAGCGTATCCCACGTTTATATTCGGAGGTAATACATTCAAGTTATTCAGTTCTGCAGCGGCTATCTTCACACCGTCCAGCTCAAAAGGTTCCTCCAATTCCGCTAGGAGGTAGTCGAATCTCGCAGCCACCTGGTGAAAAAGGCATATAAAGATTAAACTACAAGGATGTCAGAAAAAAAGATTTTGTCATATTAAATTTTGTATAAACGGAATTAAGTCTCTATACGCTTTATTGAAATGAGGCCTTATAGACCCTAATTATAATACAAAAATGTGACCATTAAAAAATTCGCTTTATTAAGGCTTAAGGAATAGTCCGCTCATGATTGCCATTTTGTAAAGCAGACGCTGTGCCGGAGGAAATAGTATAGACTATGAACACGTAATATAATGTTGAGTTTACCTGTTTGATGTCGTAGCGTCTCGCGTTGAGCCAGTAGGGTCCGACGGCAAAACGCGGGTGTATGTACAGTTTCTTGACGCGTCTCGTCACTCCGCTGCCGTCCTCCGAGTTGTTTGTGCCGGCTAGCACATACTTGCCACCGGTAAACAGCGTGCTATAACAAACACAAAGAAATACGTTACACAAAATACATTAAAACTTATCTTTTCATCGTTATAAACTCCCAGATCGTGAGACTCCTCGAAAACCGTGCCGCTTGATTTCGATTGGAGTAGACTCTTGTCTATTAGACGACCTAGACCCCTTAACCTAGCCTGGATCGGAAGTACACAAAACATAATAAAAAATTGAGAATTCATTTGACATAAATCTAAATACTGTGAGTTATTATTCGATCTTGTTAAAAGCCTACAATGCTCATTATTAGAGTTTCTTTATCAAATTTCGGGTAACGGTCCATCGCACAATTCAATTGGCATTGTAAACTAAATAGCCCGTGATGAAGTCCTCTCAATAACCTATTTTTAACAATAAAGACATAATTCTATTAGTTATATTTAACCTGTTTCAATACTATTAATATAGACTGTTATTTACTACTGACAACATAGGTTACCTACTATGTAGATTTTACACAGTTATCCTTGTTTACATTTATAATGTTGAGAGTATGATTATTAAAAAAATGAACTACGGACGTATGGTATTCATAATAAGGAAATACCATAGGTATTGCCTGAGTATTGACGTATGTATGTTGTTTCTTGTGAATACCAATAAGTTTACAAGAAACAATAGTGGTCCTTGAAACAAATACGATGACAGGGAAGTAAAATAATTCTTTGTCTCACTTCAATATCAGTTCAAATATGTATTACAATAATATTATATCTGCATAGTAATATTTCAGAAAATAGTGAACCTATTCCACAACTAGCTTTCGCTCGCGGCTCCTACCGCGCAAAATTAAACAAACTTAAGTAAGTAGCCTATGCGTTCTTCCAGACTATGTTCTACATTTGTGCCAAATTCCATCGATATAACAAACATGCATCCATGTAAAATTTCGGATTTGTAATATTAGTAAGGTATTTCTTAAAAATATACGTTGAAATACGGCCAGCAGAACAAAATGAAAAAAGAAAAAGAACGCATACTTACACTTTAGGGCTGCATACGAGATAACGACTAATAAAATTATAGGACAATATATAGAAAACGTGTAGGGACCTAATTGACAAGTATAAAGCGTGATAAGGAAGAAAGGAATATCGCCCAACGCATGCGGGTTCTATCGACTAATGAAACTGCACCCTAAACGTTGAATTGATCAAGCACGAGTATAAACACACATCATATCATCCCTTACATTCTCTTTGTAAAAACAGAGATAGCAATATGTATACTTGCGACGTCGCTGACACGGTACGATAGAAAAACAACTTAAATTGTATAAGCGTATTTGAACTTGGGTTTTTCAATCGTGACCAAACTTATGTCTTAAACTAAACATAAATGTACTTAAGGAAAACTGAAGCTTTTATGTTTTATACATATGATATAATCCTTTGTTCATTCTGTTCCTCTTGACATGTTTTTTTCGTTTTGTATTGACCTTTGTCAGCGACGCTTATCGTTATTTACACAAACTTGAGACCTATTAATATCGAAGTGGAATTATGTTTTAAACCTGTATTAGACGCAAACCATAAACCGGATTAATTTAAAAAATAAAAAGAATCAATTTTGAGTACGTTAGGGTTACCATATTTTATTATAGAAATCTCTTGTTGGCAACATAACTGGATTAAACAGGTTTTCAAATGTTTTGACGAGTTGATCGATTACACGCTGTTGTATTAATTGTCTCATTAGATGTTCGTTGAATGATAATGTAGAGCAATTAAGGTGGCAGGTGTGTTAATTAATAACAATACTTTTATATTATTGTATATCTTCTATATCTATATACATATAATAAAATTGTAGTGTCTGTTTGTAATAACAAAAGAAAAACTCCACATTTCGGGAAGTTGATGTATTTGCGTTGCTAATAACGAAAATCGCATTTAACAAATTTTTGTCTGTTTGTCTGTCCGCAAGCCGCCTTTGTTCCGGGTAATCTCCGAAACGGCTGGGCTGATTTCGAAGGGACTCTCACTGAAGCATAGCTGACATGGCATATTATAGACTACTTTTTTAAAAAAATTCCGCTCTATCAAAATGGCGTAAGGTTTAGTCCAAATTTGTGTTAACGAAGTTTGCGAGTGACAGCTCTTATACAATAAAATCATGACGCATGGAAAATAAGGAAGTTTTGTAGGTACAGACAAGAAGGTGACAGCCTCAAATGAATCACAGATAAAAGCAATGTGTTGCGGAAAGTACGTTATAAATAAGTAGGTGCTAATTGTACTTGTTTTGTAAGGGTAATATGTAAAGTTCCATCCCTTTCTTCACAATTCGAACAACTAACCGCAAACTGACTATTAATTTCTAGTAGTAGTTTGTTTAAATTTTAGTCGGTTTATTGAATTTTGTTGAAATTAATCAAAATTGTTTGGGAACACTTTTGCTGACTGTACATTATAATAACAAAGCTTGTAATCGATATTATGTTTTCAATAATGTGGGTTTTTCCTTGGATTTATAATAAATAACTACGCCGTATTTAAATTGAATGCATCAATTTAAAGCCAGCAAGTTAAGTTATAGCCTACACACGTTCAGTTTTATCTGAACACTCTGATCGTTCAGATAATTGTGACAAAACTGTACTGTTCTGTTCTCTAGAGTAGCAGTATCAAAGGCAAAATTTCGATAGAACATGGCACTCAAACAACCTTTCATGTCCTAATATAGTTTAAATTGGGGACATACCAGTGTGCAGCCGTGAGGACCCAATTGGGGGCGATGATGGTTCCGCCGCAAGTTCCGCCGAAGAGAACCGCGTGCGGGTACCTCTCGTTGACGGGCCGGTTCGCGCGTTCCTCCGCCTCTCGGTTCCGTACATCCTTCGACCTTCCTCTGTAGAACACCGCATCTACCGTAAACAGGAACCCGTTAGAATGCCGGTATGAAAGATTTGTTTCTGTAAGAAAAGTAAAATGTCTCTACTTTATTTATCTAATTATTTTACTGTACGTTTTTAATTTCGCTGTTGACAGTACAAAATCTATCTCTTTTTAAATACAACTAGATGTTGCTCGCGACTTTGTCACTGTGAAGTAATAAAAAATAATGAAAAGGATAGCCTATGTTACAAATTGATTGGTTTTTAGTGGTGAAAGAATTTTTAAAATAGGCCCAGTAGTTTTTGAGTTATTTTAATACATACAATCTTTCCTCTTTATAATATTGGTACTGATAAAACAGCATCAACTCATACTAAGTTTAACGATAGGCAATAATTATGCTGTCTTTGGAGGCTGTTTAAAAAATATTGACACGATATCTAGAAGCTGCACTATCCCATACCATGAAACTGTATGAAAATCTGTTCAGTATTTTTTTATATATCGTGGTGGAGTCTTTGTATAATAACATTTAGAGATGTGTAGATTCGAACACCCGTATTGTTTCAACAGTATCTAGTCTCACGAACATATACATAACATTTTATTTACACTGTGTTATTACTATCGTACATTTACAATAGACGGATACGATCCACGTAACACTCCATTTCAGTAGTGTGAAAAAGTTACATTTAAGTATCTCAATTGTGTCCTGTTAAACAACCTTTATATTCAACTAGCTGTTACTCCGAACTTCGTGCTCATGAAATAAACAAATTTACCCTTTATAATTCGCAGATAAACTACCTTTCTAACAATTTAAGAATTTTTAATCGAAATCGAAAAAAAAAATCGAATAAAAACGAAAATCCAAAAATCCAAATCTTTCATCTTTATTATATTAACTCTTTCTAATAGTTTGTACTGTTAGAGAAACGACTAATGCTAGGTTTCTGAAGTTCCCACTAATTTTATCATTATCTCAAGTAGCTTAGAGTCTAATTTTAGGGATTTATCGAACAATAAGCACTATGGAATGATTAGAAGTAGTTCGGAAACCGCCCATAAAAGATTCAACGTCTTACGTTCAACAGACGTAAGCAAGTAAATTGGACGTCTTGCCTCATAAAACAAATTAGTAATTAACAAAGTAATGGATCAATTTAATTATAAAATATTATAATTAAATTTGTCATGCTTAATTGCATTAGACTATGTCATAGATAGGTCATTTAATGCAAATGTGACTAAGAAATAGTTAGTTAAGAAAACGTAAAACTGACTTAATTTAGTACGATAGGTAGAAAAAAATTTGTGTGATCCAAACTTAAGATTTACAGAGCTACAACCCTATAGACGCACTTTATTGATTACTAGCTGTTCCCGTACGGCTTCATCCGCATGAAATTATGAAATTTTTTTTTATTGTTTACATTTGTCAAATTATCAATAGCAAATGTCAAAATGACCTTGGCAACCTTGCTTCCTTGATGTTGGCAGCAACTTATGATTTCTTTCCCAGATTAGGGTTTTTATCCAAAACATTTACCCCCTAAGTTTAATGGCGTGAAAATATATAGCCTAAAGCGTGACGTAAGTGTAGGGCTTTTCATTAAAGAAAGAATTATTCAAAAATATGCTATAATTGCTGACATCTTAGGGAACAAAGAAGTGTGTGTTTACGCTTTATTATAATAGTACAGATATAGAAGTATAGAAGTTTAGGAGTATAGAAGTATAAATGTGAAACAAACAGATGTAACTTGATGTAGTTCTCCGTATTCTGAAAAACGACTGCAACATGTTACAATAACGTAATGCAAACTAATAGACCCTAGAACATCATACTGAAGACATTTAATAACAAGTCATTTGACAATAGATAAGACTCGAATGTGGAGTAATTTCGTCTTGGTTGTCGAACTAAACAAGTCAAGTAATTGCTCGCAAATGACACATCGATTATACGGTTAATTGCAGTGTATTTGTATGATTGTCTTTCTTATCGTTAAAGGTATTATAACTCTCATTGCTTAGAACCGGAACTTAGTATGTACAGATGTATCTGTAAAAGGGAACGATGGTATATTGTCCTGAAACGATAGGCAGTCAGTACAGTATGCACTCGCGGTTATAATATGCATTTGCTATTTGGCGTTGCCATAGCTAACCACTTGTTTTTTCATATGACAATCACATTTTTAATTGTAATGCTAATTTCACACAAGAGAGACAAGCAGTGCTGTAGTAGAATGCAGTACTTTTCGAATAAACGCTGAGACAGAACACGAGCGTTTTGACAAATGTTTGGTGGCGCTTTGATTCTTATGAACTTATATGGAGGTAGGCACAGTACTCGATTTGTAGTTGTACAACTAAACGGTTGAATTTGTTGCGAAACAATTGACAATAATACAAAACTTGTGCGAAAGTTTAATCAAAGGTGTGCGCCCGCTCTAAGAGCATTGTCTACTGTTCTGCCTTACTCTTGTACCCTTGTATAAAACTACCTTTGTGTATTATGTAATGCATAATTGTATGATAATAAAATTACAATCAATATTTTAAATGGCAACTCTTATACTTGATTAACTAGTTATGAACGTCTAACATGGAAAAACCACTCCAGGATAAAGTGTTAAAACCAGTTTAATTAAAGACCACACCAAAACATAACAATTTCAAAATAAACAAAAACAGACTAGGCAAAATTTTTGGAGGTTTCATATGCAAATAATTTTTCATATGTATTTGCCCGTGACCTTGAACCTGGTTGTCTAGTCTAATACCCTTGTAGTAACCCACAAAGAATAATGAAAAAGTGGGAATAATCTATAATATTCAAATATCACTACGTTATCTGTCTTATAATAATTGACAGTCTTGTTTAAAGTTAAAAAAAATCGTAAAAAGGACATAAAACTTTTAAGATAGGACAGGTTTTTATAACTAACACTGCCACTTATCTCTCAATATTTAAAAATAAATTGACTTGTTCTTGTCTACATTTGCTTTGACACTTTGATAAGAGGTCGCGGTCTTGTGCCCTCTACATCGATAATGTCAACAAAGATATCATTAAAAAATAACCGTAACATGCATCTGTTGAATATTGTATCGGAAATACCCGCGCCATTTCCAAGGCAACGTCTTGTATATTCCAAAACGTGAGTAACCGCTGGAAACGAGTTTGGTTTTTACTGATGTCATGATTTAAATGTCGGTTTGAGTTGAAACGTTAACAGATAATTTCTTTATGTTATTAAAAATCAATCAGGAAAACATAGTTTTTTTTATTTAATCAATGTTAATTTAAAAACTTATGTATCACCAATAATTGTGACTAGAATAGTTGAAGAGTTTGCTTGCACCGCGCGCGTTATCAATTAACATTTCACGGAATTATCTTCGACAAAGTTCACTCACATAATTAGTTCCGAAGCGTCGGCGCATCGTAGCCATTGCTTGTATTCGACACCACAAAAAAAAACAATAAGCACGCACATAACCTACATTAGGTATCCAAATGGGTCCCTGTAATAAATTCACACATAATTGTTTATTTACTCACTGTTTTCTAGTTTATCTACAGCATAAGGGTCTGGTAGTGCAGAGGCGACAACTGCGCATGCGAACAGCGCGGCGACAACGTAAACTAACGACCTCTCTCGGCGGGCCATGGCTTCGTATTCTTCGCGCCGTCGCCCGCCGCTTGTATTTGTAGTTGACGCTAGCGGAAAACCAAGTGCGCGACAACACTTTATTGTTCATTTATTTAATTGTTCCGTTATTAATTGTTTGAAAATTATTATTTATCTAATGGTATAGAGTTTTGTTTTGGTTTTCTATAATTTCGTAGGTTATTCCCACTTTCCTTATATAAAAGAGACATTTCAAAAGAATTTCCCTAGTAGCTGAAAAATGTTACTTAACAACAAGTCCTTAATTCATGTATCGGAAACAGTTTACCATTGTAAAGTATTATTACTTTATAATCAGTGATGTAGTGTGAATTAGGTCTTCCCTAATACCTTCCATATAAAGTAGTACTATAGCACAATGTGATTTTCGATTATTCAAATTTTCATATGTACATATTTTCCCGGCGTTCTTACGGTGCAGGAAAACATCGTGATGTCTGCAGATATCGGTGAAGAAATTCAAAGATATGTGTGAAGTCAACCAACCCGCACTGCAGTTTGGTTGACTATAGCCTAGTCATTCTAACTTAGAGTAGGCTTCGAGCCCCTCGATGGGGACATATAGTGAGGTGGTGATGATGAAAAATGTAGTGTCTATGTTTAAATATTTAGATAGTTTACCTTTACCTTTCCCAACACCATAAAGAAATGCCTGCAATTTCGCCGCGAGGAATCACATACCTGTATCTTGTGTTTTTTTAATAACAGACATTTAGAAGAGGTTTATTTCATGCACTTATTTCAAAAAACTGATATCATTTGGCGTAGTTTTACGCGTTTATATCAACATCACACTGGTTTCAGTACTAGACATTCTTATTATAACTCTTATCCAAATTAAATTAAAACCCAAATGTTTATCTATTTGGGCAACTGTCGCGATAATTGTATTTTTGATAACAATTTAGAGAGTAACAAGTGTTGTTAATATTTGTGTATTAACATAGAAACTATTTATTTGTTAGATGAACTTCATTTGAGCTGCAATGCTGAAAGAAAACTTCGAAAAACCTCTGGAAAACATCATTTAAATCAAAATAATGGCTACCCCATAGACTCCAATATTAGTAATGTATTATTAACAAATACTGCCAAATGATTTAGAACGCAAAGGCAATTTTAAATTATTTTGATAAGTGGACAGGTTAGTGTCAAATTCGGAGAAATTCCTTGTTGATATGATATTGTCTTCTTTACTTTGCTGGTTAACTCAGCCAGGGGATATACATGCAACATGCATGACAAAATATTACAGCACGAAAAGGCATTCAGTCATGTGGCACTGCCATAATCACCATGTTTTTGTGGCATCACCTTATAACGTTTGGGTATGAAATAAAACATGCTTTAAATGGAATGGAAATAAACTTTAATATCCTTAATAACTACTATAATTTTGAGAATATCAATCGAATGTCGATCATAAAAATCAACACGGTGCAATAACGCTCAACACTTCGCTGTCCCACTAATGGACAAAAGTTTAAAATACTGATATATTGCTCTCAAATATCACCTCATGTTTGCTTTTTCATTTACAATATCGTTGATATATTATTAGTTATGGATTACTTGTTTTATTAAAATGTTAATAACCTCATCTAAAAATCATCCAAAGCAAATACTACATATTAGTTAAAATACAATTAAATAAATTACTAAAATTAATCCATTTTCGTAATTTGATAAGTATAACCATCACACTTAGGGTCTGTCCCACCACTGGCTGAAAGATTCTCAAATAGCTTAAAAATTACGTCACTGGCAGATAAAGGAACAAAGTCGATATTTCAATTACATATTTTACACGTTCAATTGTTATCAATTTACAATTTGGTGGGACAGGCCCTAAAAGTCCGTGTATATGAGTGCTTTAGTGTAATTTTTTTTACACTAAGGGAATTCCTTAGTCATCAATCACCAAGTGCGGAAATAAAATAAGTTATTGCAAGCTTAAGAAATACATGTATAATATGCATAGATATAAAACCTATAGATACACTATTCGAAGCACAAATGGAAGGCATTAGATGTAATTTTGTTGAAGTAAATTCCCTTTGTCATTTACAATACAAAATTATATAAAAATTTACTCTAGACGTCAATGTTATATGCAAAACCCCATCTATAGGTTATAAATCTATGATAACACGTTTGCTACATATATTAGCAATGCTTTGACGTAAAAATTAAATTCAGACGGGAATATTGCTGTTTTTATATTTAGCAGTCCTATCGTATGAAATTGATATAACCTAAAAATCAAAGTAAAGGATGTCTAAGAAAGTATTACTGTATTACTATACGAGTATTGCTCCAAAAGATAGATATCGTTTATCGTGTTTTAATTCTTTTATCATCGCTGATTATTATTGTGAAAGTAATGGTTATAATTTCCACCATAATTATGTATAACCTTTTGTTGTTGAAAAGTAAATATTGTTTACTGTTTTAATTTTTAATATTTATATGAACATATTAATTTAACCACAACAAAGGCATCCTATGAAAACAATCATTAGGTCATTGAAATTGAGGTTTAAAAACGTTTAATTGCATAATTTATTTTAAAATGGTCGTATTTTTATAACTCCATTTCGATTGTACCAATAAATATTATTACTAAGTATTTTAAAGCGGTTATTATAGCTAACTTACTGCACTAAATTGAAAATTAACATCTTAAAATTACGCAAAATATAATTATTATGTTTAGATTCTTATTAAATTTAACTTTTACTCTTTTTGGTTCCGAAGCGTCTATCCAATAGTAGGATTTTTAAGAAGTTTTAAGTCGAAAGTTTGTAGGAAATGATTTCCATATTACCATAGTGACTAAACCAGAATGTGAAAAAGGAAGAGTAAGGACCCAAATAAGTGGCGACCGCGTCAACCATCAGTCCCTTACTGATTCATAATAAAGATCATTCTGAAAAATCTGCACACTGACACAATATAATTTGATATTATAAAAATCTGAAACTAAATTCAACATATTCCGTATTTTTAGCTATCTGTAAACTAGCCGTAGGTTTATTTTTTATTATTTAGTTATAATTTTAAGTTAGTATTTGTTGAAACAAAATAGAAGAATAAAGTAAAAATATACAAAAACAATTGAAAAAGAGCTAACCGGAAACAATTTAAATTGTTATTATTGATACATATTGAAAGGATAATACAATATAAAGGCAAATTTTCCAAATTTTAATCAGTAACAAATATTGTTATGGCGCAATTATATACAAAATTATTTCATCATCATTCTTAAGATAATTGCAACATATTTGCATGGCCTAAGTCAAGTTTTTATACATTTTACATGAATAAAAATAAAACTGTTGTATATTTGTACCGATCAGACAATTATTTATGACGATTTCATAAAAATATTATAATGTTTTGCATATATTTGTTAATTAAAATAATTTCTAGTTTTAAATAGAAAAATATTCTGTACTTACGAACGCGGGACGAAAAGGTAAAAATCTTTTTAAAACATGGTAAAATTGAGTTTTAAATCATATTGTTAAATTAATGGGATTAATACAATTTGCTATAAACATTTCAAATTTAAATATTTAAAAAGTAATTTGCGTTAATTAGCAATATAATAAATGTTCCAAAAATATAAACATTTTGCTCGGGTAAAAGTAGCGCAGAGTAAATATTTTATTACATATAGTTACTAACAAGCTTTGACGATAAATTAAATACTCGGTCAAACTTTAGTTTAAAATTCTTTGTACCTTTAAAGGAAAAACGTAAATTACATTGGTTAAAAAAGTACAATATTTTACAATAAAATAATTATCTAGATCTTTTCTTTAATTTATTACTCGCTTTTTATATATTTTCGTATCTAAATAAATTATTGTAAGTTTACAAATCAATTAAAATAGAATTAGTTAGCCTAAAATGCGTACAGAAATAAATAATAATACTAATTTTAAAGTATTTCCCTAAAAGTTTTATTACCAAAATTCTCTTTTCGAATTATTGCTTGAAATCTATCTAATTCTACCAATTTCTACTTAACAACTACTGGATATTTATTTAGAAATAATTATCTAATTAATAGTTACGTTTGCATTATATCATTTAGTTTAGTTTTCTAATGAAAAACACCTGAAATAAATGAGAGAAATTAACTCTCTCAATATAACAAAGTGGTGCGTCATAGGAAGTAGGTAGGAAATTCAAGTGACGAATATTTCTTAAAATTGTTATCCCTGCACCGACTGAAGTTACAAGATGTACCTTTATATGTTATTTCATTGTTATCGATTCACGGTTTTTCAAAAAGCTTCTTAACACATTCGGTAGAATTCCGACTTATACTTGAGTGAACTCGTAGCGTGAGTTCGAGACACTGGACATATTGACAGAGATAATAAACATATTTTAAAATGACAATTGTCATTTTTAATCCTTTTCAGTATTTTGTTAAAAACAAGCACTAGAACTTCGGTGGTGCATTGGTAAAGCACAAGGCTTGTTATCTAAAAGCCCGGGTTTGTTTTTGCATATTTTCATATGTACTTTTATCCAATATTTTAATGATGATAGAAAACGTGATGCAATCTGCACATATCTGTGAAGAAATTCAAATATGTGCGATATCAACCCGCAGTGAGACAGTATGGTCTATGGCATAGTCACCCCTAACTTAGGGTTGACTAAGACTCTCGACTAATGATTAAGAGCTAACGACTAAGCCAGTGATTCTCAACCACTGTGCCGCCAAATTTCAAAAGTGTGCCGCAAAACTTTTATTGTTAGCTTGTAATTAATCCCTTAATAAAAGTTTAGTTATTATTGTATAATATATTAGTTTATTTCGCATATTTAAAGTTTTTGTCATAAACTATTTATGCAGTGTAAGTAAATAATTATTATCTTTTTCTTTGTGTGTCGCCAAATTTTGAAATCGTTAAATATGTGGCGCAACAAAAAAATGTTGAGAATCACTGAACTAAGCACTAATAAAGTTCATTCAAGTGATATCCGTAACTTTCTAAATAAGCTTATCTATAACTATTAATTTACAAATTTATCTAACGGTTAACATTTAACTTACAACGAAAAATCTATGAAAATTTATCTAGATAAACCTAAAATGCATAATCGACTAGTTCTGGCATAAATCACTTTATTATAATTGTACTTTATCACTAACATAGTTTTAATAGCCGTGTCTATCTATATGTAATGTCTACAAATATTAAAGTATTTATTGTTATCATTTACCTCGTCTATTTAAATATTAAAACAATTAATGTGTAATTACGACGCATACGTAGGCCGTCATATTGTCTTCTGACAACTCTGCTCAAATTCATAATCTATGGAAGAAACATTTTACACAGATTTATAGCGTTTCTGAATGAGTTTCACAATAGAAGAATTTCGTCAAGAAAACTTTGTAGTTTACTATCATTTAGGGTTTAGATTCTTTTGGTGTATTTCTTAACAGAAGTTAATATAAACAATAATAACAATTAAATCGTTAGAAGAGTTGCAACACGTGTTCGTTAATTACATAGTTTGAATTAATTTTGTGACGTCAATCAACATGTTGTGTACATGTCTTAGATTTCGTTATTCCATGAAATGTCCAGTTTGATCAACATTTAAACGTTCTGTATAAAGTATTCCTTATCATATGTTATGGCCATTTTCTTCGAACTCAATTCTATTATCTGGTTTATACGTAGAAAAATGGACCACAACATGCAGTTGTAAGGTTTTTCCCATATTTGTTTGCATACTTCCTTCTATTTATACCTACTTAATTACATATGCGGTATTTCTTCAATTACATAATTGTTTCGTGTTTTGTATTCATTTATATTTACTTATCTTAAACCAAAGTTCAACGTTCAACTTGATTGATTTTTATATGAAATAATAAATTTCAATCTAAAAATAAAAAGTCAATCGATTTATGTTTTTACCGACAACGTTAGTTAACATGTCGTATGGTAAAGTGAGTATGGTGAGCACTAGACGTGCGTGTGCAGCAATGTGGCAGACAGGGGGAAGGGGCCGGCTATCACCGTCAGAGGCTCAGCGGCGCGTCGCAGTCCACACGCGACATCCACGCCAGGTCTAATGTGGTCACCTGGAAAAAAATTATCTCTAATAAATTAATACTTTAAAACTTCATTTACATTGATTAGTGATTAGGTGACTTTTATAAATTTCTTAGTTAATGATCTCATATTAATAACAAATAATAACATCCCGTACAGATAATAGTAATAGAAACGAGTCAAATCAGTATGAAATTGTATTAATAAAAGGTGAATGGAGTTTTTAATCTGATCTTATAATAACTTAAGTACAAAAAATAATATTTGATAGATTATTTCTGACTTATCTAGACATTTTTATTGATATAGTTATCCGTGTTTTTCAATTGAATTACCCAAACATTTCCTGCCGTTTATCTTTCCAAGTTGCGTCTACCAAAGCTACACTACATTTATTTATACTGATTTTCATGTTTCTTCCATCCTTGTTGGTTATTTATAAGGACAAAGTAAACAGGAATTGTCCGCTCTGTGGTTAGGTTCGATTGTAAATTAAACAAATATTGTTTTTGCCAGACAGTTAATTGCAAATGATTCACGTTGGTCGAATCTGATAAATAACTAAATAAAATTTATTTAACATTCGTTACGATTATGTTTAGTGCCTGTTATAGTCAGGATATATACGGTGAGTTTTTTTCACCATGAGAGTTAAAAATTTTATATAAGAATTCGCAGAACTGTGCCGCATATTTTTGTCAGGCGCTTTGGTCGGTCTACCAACCGCACTATTCTAACGTCGATGGCACTGATAGTACTCTAATTTCTAACATTATTTTTTTCACAAATAATCATGCTGTCAATGACGTTCACTTCAATCTATTTTCAATAAATCAAACGCAAATTAAAATTGGTGCTTTTCAAATTCCAATCTTTATATTTCTTTATTAACTGAAATGTATAACCAACCTGGTGCATGGAGTAGACTGCTAGGACGACAAGTACGTGCATAATATTGTGGGAGTTAAGACAACGGTCCACAGCGCCGGGGAACCACTTTTCTGGTATGTGCATCGCCCCTATCACACCTCCGCCCAGGGAGACCGCGTCCTGGAACACGTGAGTCATTTATTAACATTTTCAATGCCGATAAGATTATGTATTTAAAAGTACAAGAAGCGTCGGTGGCTCAAGGGTTGAACACTTGGCCAGGTGTCGATGTTCTTACTATGTAACTATTATAGGTATTACTGTAACAAAACTCTGTAACATACGTTTGGAATGTTTATGTAACTAAATGTTCGTTTCCATTGTTAAAATATTTGTACAAAAACATCTTTTTAAATCCGTTTTACCAAATAATGAGGGAGAAAATAATGCGTTTAATTATAATAGTGAAAACCCACGGTTATAGTTGTTGAATTTACCCGATTTATAATATTATTTCCCGTAGGTTTTAAGTGTGAAATGACAAAACCCAAAACTCATAATGACAAATGTTTCTTGCAAATACTCGGTACAGTTATGAATTTATTTCTTGAAAATGCCAATAAACATATTACCCAAATTATGATTCAAATAAATTAACTAATGGTTGATTAATCGAAGTCTTAATTTCAGAGAAAGAGTATGTCACAATTAACACGTTTTTATTTTATTAAGTTACTTTGATACATTGCGCTATAATTTGTTTAGTTTTTGCTAAATCTTTTAAACCAAACTAGGTAAAATACATAAAATAAACAAGTGATTGTGTTTGTTCTGTAGTATATGTGTGTTGTTTTACACAAAACAGACAAACACTCTTTTCAACTTCTTTTATTATATTGTTGAAGACGTCTTTCGATTGTAGCAAAAAGACTACCATTTTTTTTTTTATAAAGAGACCCTTATTTGATAGTAAATAATATTTTATTACGATTTATGTGAATATATTCAAATCTGAATAGTAAACAGAAGATAACCATAGAATTGCGGACATTGAGGAAATTCCGTAGCGTCCGCTCACCCTATTAATAAAGCTATTATTGCTAATAACAAAAGAATACAATGCATATAATATTGTAATAACATGTGGGGCTTTACAGACCTCATGCATATAATTTGGCGCGTTGCCAACACGTGCCTCTCTCGCTTCCTACGAACAGCGACTATTATTTTTTTACAACGAAAATGTAACAGTAACCAAGATTTACACTAATTCTTGTGTCCAGAATTTGCGCCTTCTGCCGTTTATAACCTAATATTTAGTGTAATAAATGATTTTATTTATTTGATAAAAGATTCTGTAATTTACAAGCTATTTGGACATGTTGAATAATCTACGATTTACGATACGACAAAATATTTATTAATATCAACTAAAGTTCTTCTAGGTTATATATCTTTAGCGCTATACGATTTTTTTAACTATTGATAAAGCACGCTTTTCGATTGTGAACGCTGGCAGATTTGTACCATGTCATTTGGCTTGGTGCCAACTGTGTTGAAGCCACGCCTCGTCGCTCTCTGCCCTTCCCAATGTTACTTACATTTCAGTGTTAAGTTTGTTACATAACTATACAGTTTTACCAACGAACAGAGCAATTATCTAATAAATTTCTTACTGACGCACTTAGAGTAGTTTATTGATCACAAAGTGAAACTCACTGTGTGAGTTTAGTATCAGAAATCTACAATAAGGGACAGCTAAGTGACGAGTAGAATAGGTATAGAAGCAAGAAGGGAGAATTTTATTTATGCCCCGATTATGTCTGTGCGGAATTAAAAAAAACTATTAAATAGGCTATGTGTTCTCTCATACAGTGTTGCATATCTACAGCTAATTTCATCCAGATCTATGCAGACGGTTTCAGGTACCTTTTATCAAATATTCATCAATTCAAATTTTCGCATTTATAATTTAGGTAAGTAAAATTACGAAAAGTTTTCCACTTTTAACATTCGAATTTGTTTAGTGGTTAATTTATTTCCTTATACAAGACACAAAAAAGGAAAACCATAACATTGTTTTTAAGGGAAGTTTTGTTATTTATTATTTCTATAATTCTATGCTATTATTATATTCTATGCTAAACAGATAAGAATATCTGCACTTTAAGACCCGATGAATCATGTAGTTAAACTATAATATTTAGCTAGTTATTGACATGATTGTATAACTATAACGACTCTTTAGTGAACATTAATTATTAAATTAATATTGATTTCGATTTAGAAGTCGATCCTGATTGTTGCTTTATAAATTACCTTGTTAACTTGTTTAGCATTGTGGCAGTGTATTTGGGAATCGGGAATAATTAATGGTAACCATGTCAGGCTGCGCTGGTCCGGGCTGAGCGTGACGTGCCGTAAATCACGCGACTCGCTTGCAGTAATTTCGACATCGTTCCACAATTAGGCTAATCGATTTCCATTGTCACTGATGTTATGAATAGTTTGCACCAAAAACTATTTCAACTAGATAACAAAGGAATCTTTCTTCTTACTAATATTTTTAATGAAAAGTTTAGATGGATAGAAATTTGTTAGATATCTCCAGAACGACTCAAAGAATGGAAATTTTCTATAGAAGTACTTAGTCTAAAAGAACATACACTAAGTTTTTTTAGTTGTTGAACTTAATAATGTAAATACTTCATGATAATACACCGAATGAAAAAATAAAATCTTTCCTTGTCTACTGACAATGTATTGAAGTCACGTATACTAATATTATAAAGAGAAAAGATTTGTATAAATTGAATTAACCCAAAAATTACTTGGCCGAATTTAAAAATTCTTTCACCATTAAAAAGCTACGCTACGCTAAATTAGAGAGTAGTTAACATAGAATTTATTTTTTAAAATTTTCAATTCCATGTAGACGCAATCGCGTGCTACACCTAGTATAAAGTAAATTTTACTTTTTAGAGTTAATAGATCAAACAGAGGATTTTTACTAAATAGTTAAGAGCTAAAGTATATTAGATGTCTGAGGGAGTTCTAAATGGCTCACAGGTTAGTGTTCGGTTCGCGGAAGACTTTAAAGTAACGTCTACGTGAATACCTTTACAGGCACTCTTATCGTAAAACGTTAGCCTTGTGGAGTGTGTTTTGGTAGTAGTACCGTTCTTAGACAAAGTAAATTCTGTTTACTATAAAGTTGCTTAGCAAACTACCTAATAGTACATGATACAAAGACCTCTAGCATCCAGGTATGCTTTTAAATTTTTTCAATACACTTGTAATCAAACAACCTATACTAAAGCGGAGAGACCTTTGATATTTAGTAGTCTATTTCTTTTCTTAATTATGGTGTAAGTAGAAGCTAGGGAACACCCTTTTCCAATTAAGTCTCACAATTCTCATGTAACAAGTTTACTTGGAGCAGTCAGTGGACGTGAGGGGGTTAACGTGGATATGAAATTATAATAAAGCCGCCGCAAGTTCCGGCCTCGCCTCCTTTGTGTCTTATTAATATGATCCTCTTACGGCCCTCTGAGCTCTGATGTTATGATAAACCTGTAGAAATTTTAATGTAACGTAATAATATACAATGAGTACGTGTGTGTATATGTACGTAGTTTATAAGTTAAAAGAATTAACTAGTATTTTATACTTCACAAGACAAATTAAAATAAAGAATTCTTTGGAGATCTTTTAAACACCGAAAAATGGGTCATCGATTGCTTTATTTTCTTGTCGCTATTGTAATTAGGATATTAAAATGTCGTCAAAGATCTTATAAATTCATCGGTTCCAGGTAATCGCTGGTGTAGATGTATGATTACTATGATACGATTTGAATCTTACTTGTAAGAAGACATGTAAAATGGCGTGAGGGTTGCCGCCACCGAGCCGAGCGGCGCGCGCCCCCGCCAACAGCAGCCGCATACAAAACGGCGCTGCGAAGCACAGCCTCCGCTCCCATGGCGACCACGCGCGCATCGCCTGAAAACCATCAGATGGAGTGTATTTTAGTATGAAGTACATTCCAAATTACAGTTTATGTCATATAGAGAGGAAATTAGACTCTGACTCGGTTCAAGTAAAGCTAAATAACGCAAAAAACTGTCACAAACTTAGTTATCTTCTCTAGATAATAACTATATAACCTCAAATATTACGAAGTTAACGATCGAAAATTTTCACATTGCTTCACTATGCTTTTATTTTTTTATTATAAGAAACTAAGCAAACAAGCGGAGGGATCGCCTATGAACATCCGCAATACCAGAGGAACTACAGATGAGTTGCCGGCCTTTAAGGAATGGTAGGATGCTTTTTGAAGAACTCTAAGTCGTACTGGTCGTTTTATGCCTCTGAACAGGTATATCATGTACTTACTTTATACAGTCCGAGAAGACTTCCGAGGCAGTAAACCGCGAGTGCAGCGTAGCGCAGCGGTGCGGGCGCACAGTATACCGTCGCCGTCACCATGGGAATGGCGCCTGCAAACAATACACATCTTACTAACGTTCACTTCTTATTTCATAGTATTAGTGGGGAAATGTTCATGTGGCCTGATGTAAAAGAACCTGCTCATACACATTTATATTAAGTTGATAATAAGGTTATAAAGGTGCGATATAAATAGATATAGGGGAAATATACATATAGAACAGAAACAAAATGTATTTATCTACCCTTTCTTTTAATTCTCATTTTTAAGAGCTTGCAGTTTATGTATAGAAGAATGAATTGTCAAAGCTAAGACGTGGAGAGTAATTGAGGGGTATACAGATTAAAAAACTTTACCACAAAATAACGTAAATCTTAATAAATCTAAACTGTCAGAGCTTCGAAGTAATCGTTTTAATTGCAGTCGCTGAAGATACTGCACAACGTTGATTTTAAAATAAAATAAAGTGTTAAACTTTAACTTCTTGTTTAATGTTCATTTTAAGTTCTGAAGTTTGTAATACTTTAATGTTATTTTTTTGCAAAGTTTCTCTCGCTATAATTAACAAGTTCTTTGTTCTGGAGAAATGAACAAAGCTAAAAAATGTTTGAATGTTGAAAGCTGCTTCATTGAAACTGCAGCGTTGCATTTTAAAATGAAGCTTGCTGAGAGTTTTAATTAAAAATATGTATTAACGCCTACATTAATTTATTAACTATTTGTAATTATTTATTTATTAATTCTGATCCAAAAGTAAAAAGACGGAATACTTTTTTCCTCTTGCAAGTCTTGCAATAGTACATTATTCACATAAGGTCCATGTGTTACTTTTTAATTCATTGTAACTACACATATAATTCGTACCAATACGTGTACTTTGTTAAACCGACTTTATCAAATTTTCTTTAAACTCATTTGTACCAGTTTATTTTTCTTCTGAAATTCACTTAAATCAACTGTAAAGCGATTTTTTTATATTGACAAAATAGAGTGCACTTTTGCAAATGACAAATGACCATTTTAATTTGCTAATGCTTCACCCTGTTTGCAAATGGCGCCCAGAATCTTAAGAAAATGGTCGTCTTTTTGCTTGAAATATTTCAGACTGGCTGATAATTTATATAGCTTTGTTTCAAGCACAACAATTAAAAATATAGAAAAGTTATGTAAAAGATTTTTAATGTATTATTAAGAATTAAAATAAAATCAAGTCTTAGACTAGGTCAAAAGTTGATGCCCATTTCTTTTATTTGTTGAAATATGTGAATCTATTCTGAGATGTTTACTCTGTGCTAGGACTTTGACAGCTTGTTTTATCTATGGTGTACGTGGACCACGTATACAGTAAATCAACAAATCTGTAAGAATTTAGAAATTAATAAGATACAATTGGTAATAATTGGTTTAATTTGCCACAATGCATACAAAATACTGCATGTTTCAAATTTTATTTCTTCCAGACATTGCATAGAGCGTGTCTTGTATGGCTCAGGGGTTTGAGCCCTGTAATCTACAGGTCTTGGGTTCGAATTTCCATGTACTAATGTGATTTTCGACTCTTTGAATTTAATATGTACATAATTTACCCGATGTTTTTACGGTGAAGGATAACATCGTGATGCCTGCACATATATGCGGAGAAATTAAAATATATGTGTGAAATCAACCCGCAGTGGGCCAGCGTGGTTGACTAAGGTCTAATCACCTCTTTTAAGGATAGGCTCCGAGCTCCTCGGTAGGGACGTAAAGTGAGTTGTTGATGATGATGATGTAGAGGACATGACTCTTGTCCACATTATTGCCGATATAAAACTATCAATAAAATTATTTGTAAAAGAGCCGTGTATTAATGATGATATAACATTGTGTGATTACGCAACGTTAATGATGCAAATGCGTGCTAACGACAACTCGTATTAGCCGCTTAATGAGCTCTTTATCACGCGATACGATACTTTCAGAAATCCTTTGCTATTTTTATAAATATTCCATAAAACTGACAATAATAATCGACTCGATCATGAATGAAACCTCTTCAACATTGGTTAAAATGTATTGAATATGGGACCAAATATGCATACTGGAAATGCGTATCTTACAAATATTATAAATGCAATTGTTTAAATAGGTTAGGATAACACAAATGGATGTTTGTTAGAATCTATCTCCTAAACTGCTTAACGGATCACGATTAAATTTGACATAGATAAATTGTTCACATAGGCACATAGGTTACTTATTTTATTTTGTAATTCCATACGGACGGAGTTGCAGATGAATGTTAGTATGCAAAAAAAAATCAGATTTTCAGTAAATGTAAATATCGTAGGAGCTAAAGGGTTAAAAGTTTCGCTGCGAAGGCGCTCGACCTAATTGCATTCATGTCCAAATGGCCGCGCATTTCTGGAACATTCTTAATATAAATATGATTTTGAATTTAAACTGAAAATCTAGGTTAGGCTAAATGCTAAATTATTTTTTCAGATTTTAATTTTTTGTAACTAACGTTTTAAGTATACGATTATAAGTACAAAATTGTTATCAAAACTTAACCACGGTATTCTGTACATATATACATAAAACATACATAATATGTTTTATTTCCATTTGTTTGTGAGTGTCGGTAGTGGAAACCCACTCTTATATGTTAACAATGTCAATAATCTAACATACATTGTTGATCGAAGTTGAGAGCATATATAGTTAAGTGTAACTTCAAAGTTGTCTATTTACTTTTTTTTTATAAAAATATTAGTAGATTTATGTTAATTTACTAATATTTCCTTTAACCATTCCAATTAAGCTCTAGGATTGTGCTAGGATATGGTTCACGACAATAGTCGAATGGCGGGATTCAAAACATCGACCGCAAGATCGGTAGTCCGTACCCTAAACCATTAGGCTATTGACGCTTATTATTTTAAAGTTTGCTTGTTTTATTAAAACATCACAGTGTTAATATTTAATATCACAGTTGATACAAAACATATAAGCATATATTCCGGGGGATGGTTTATTGCGGGAGGTTATTATGGGCCCCGAGTGTACGAGTATCGCTTTAATATGCAAGCGCGCAATCACAGAGTAAACATTTCTCGCTTTTTATTGACATTGCAATGCTAATAAACAATGAGATATGTTTTACATACAAAATGAAGAATTTATTCATAGTATTTTATACGAAGAATATGTCCTACACACAATTACAACAATCATCAACAATCAACATCAACAAAAAAAAACATCTTACTAATCTTACTAATATTATAAATGTGAAAGTTTAGATGGAGGGATGGATGGATGGATGGACGAATGGATGTTTGTTAGAGTTTGTAGCATAAACGGCTGAACGGATTTCGATGAAATTTGGCATAGATGTAGAAGATAGTCTGGAAGAAAACATAGGTTATTCACTTTTGTATTTTCATTATCACGCGGACGTAGTCTAGGTCGAAAGCTAGTGTAAAATAAAACACACCCAGATATTTTATTATTGACATTAATTAATACATCAACGTAAGAGCATGCGCATTTGGGTAAACTATCAAACAACATTTGTCCGATTGTCGATTGTTTCGCAACCTATTCAACTGTTTAGTTGTACAACTAAAAATCGAGTGTAAACACCTCCATATAAGCACATAGGAATTAAAAGGAGACTATACATTTGTTATTTAAAATATATTAAAGTAAAGATTTTTAAGTGTAAGAAAAGAAATCGACTTAGGAATGAAAGCAAAATAATTGGCACAAGGAAAATGTCAAGAGTGTAGGCAAGAGGTAGGTACTGTTGGGGAGGGGTAAATATATGGGTGCTGTTTAAGCTTTGAACCAATTACTGCCGACTTGACCTAAAACACTGTGTTTCACTAATTAATTTCAACTAGTTATTTATATTTATTTCAAGTAAAAAAGGTATAAAAGCGAATGTTGTACAAACACGCTAAGCAATTTATCCCGAATGTAATTAAAGTCTTGTTTGAAGTTAACTGGATACTGTTAACTTCGGTGAGCGGTAACTCAATAACGCCAGTGTGAACTGGAGCCCCCTCCCGTGACACAACCTTGTTTGTACGGGGCATATTAATTCCTTTATCGTCAGATTCTACTGCCAAAATATCCTAAAAGATATTGCTATACCAGTCTCCAAATAAAAATATGTGTTTTTTTTAATTAGGAGGCGGCAAACCAGCATCGAATCGCTTAATGTTATTGAATCTAACGACCATGAACCTCAAAGCCAGTGGAACACCAGTGGAAGTTAACAATAAGTAAACAATGAGGGTTTTTGAACAAGTACGTATTTATTTCTAATAGGTATTGAATATCTATCAAATCCACAGATGATCCAAGAACGTAAATAAGGCAATCTATAAAAAATAAGAAACATCATTCCACAAACCTTATGATTGATTGAAAACGTAATACTTGAAGCTATATTCGTTAGTATTGCTGCGATTGCACAATATACAGACGTCATTTAATTTAGAGACGCAATCTTCTGAGCAGGATTGCACTCCATTGATGGAGTAAATTCGACGAAGCCGTACGGCGGTAATTAAGCTTGGCTATTGCCGAGAGCCGAGCTATTGACATCGCTGAATGGAATTCATACTGGCTATTATTTCTGCAATTACATGCAATATATCAGAATAGATCTTGTTTGCCTTTTATTTCAATTGAAATTGATAAATGTAAATCTTGCATAATAACAATAATTTAATATTTATAACACAGCATTTTGTTTAATAAAGAATTTGCAGTGAAACTGTAGTCAGGGCATTAAATTACACAATTTTGGTTTTCCTTCTACAGGACATGAATACGACTATATTTTACTTTTAACTAACCAAGAAAATATTATAGGCTAAGCAGCATTACCTCCATCTAACGTTTAGTTACCTTGTTTTATTGCAACATCGATACTAATTCGTAAACATAGTTTATTAATTTGTTTGTACTTTTGTATACAAACATTACATTTTAAAACTACAGGTTTTTACCCAAATGATGTTTTTTAAACGGTACATTTTTTCCTGATAATAACTCACGAAAAAGTTTTTTATACCGCACGTGGTGGTCGCACATGCTTGTAACACGCAGCGCACGAACGCATGCGACAGGTTCACGTGACAAGGTCAATCAAGAAACTTACATTGATAGGGCTAAATCAAATTAGTTTTAGAAACGAAAAAACCTGGTTGTACCATGTTCCATTGTGACTTCGATGCTACAGTTTAGATGGATAGATGTATGTTAGAGTTTGTAGCCTAAACTGTTGAAAGAATCTCTATTATTTTCGAGATAGATGTAGAGAATAGTCCGAATGAACACAAAGTGTATTTATTTTTATTTTTTTTTCATTCCATTTTTTATTCTTATGTAATTTGACTTTGCATTGTTCACTGGGTTTCGCACTGTACAAATTAAGCTCTACTTCTATACTCTTGTAAGAAGCTTACGAGAAAGCTGCGAGGAAGTGATATGTTACTACAAGAGGCTCTAACATGAAGAAGGCTACGATACTATTAGATTGTTGATAATATCGTACAATGGGCTGTCCACAGGCACGCAGTAATCACGCAACGTTCTCGACTCTATACCTCGCCTTATCATACTTCATACTAATATTCTAAAGAGGAAAACTTCGTTTGTTTGATTGTAATGAAATAACTCAAAAACTACTGGGCCCATTTCAAAAATTCGTTCACCATTAAAAAGCTACGTCGTCAGTGAGTAATAGGCTGTTTCATATTATTTTTTAATTTCACACGAACGGAGTCTCGCGCGAAAACTAGTAACGTTATAAAGCAGTTATAAGAGAAAACTGTGTAAAAACATGCCAACGGATATCAAAAATTTCTGAAAATTGAACAGATTTTTTTGTTTCAATACAATTAATTATTCTGTCAGTAGTTTAAATAAAACGGAGGTGATATGCTGCGATATTCTGTGATGTTTACAGAATTAATTTTCTGTAAAAGAGGTACAGAAAAACCTTCAGATGATGTATTTTATCAGCAATACATATCTGTACTATACTATACTACTAATGGGAGATTGTGACACGATACGAAATAAATCAGTAGCGAGTGTTTTTTACACATCTGCGAAATAGACCATAAAAAGCTCAGGGTCGTTTGTGGCTAACCTTTCTGTATATTACAGGGGGCAAAGTAATCAATCACCGTCGCAGAAGCGACTTAATTGCCAGTGATTCAGCGATTCACTTCGAATAACTTTTGGTGATTTTCATTACTCATGTTAGGAATACCATACACGGACTGCTTTAAGCACGGCTATTAGCGGCTCTTGCAAAAATCCAAAAGCTCCTCAAAACTATAACTGCTTAAAGCTGTCCCCGTATAGGATAGGTCCCCAACTTTAGGCCTTTTTCCTTCCCACCCTTTTTCTAATAATAAAAGGATGGGAAGGGAACGTGGAGTTGACCATGGAGGAGACGCATAGGAAGGGAAAATATACGATTTATGCGTGTTTCTCCTCTGTCGATTAAGGGTATGCAACATATCCGCTATTGCGAATGTTCATGGTCAGCGGTCGCTACGCCATTTTGGCGGATTCAGGTTTGCAACCTTATGTCTTAAAAAATAGCCTTTATTTTGACCCTATATTGAACTTCAAATAAAACCAAATTGTTAAAAATTACAGGATGAAAAAATTTTAAATGCTAATTATGAAAATAGGTAAATTATCTGTGGTTTTTAGGTGAAAATATGTTTGAAAATCAAATGGAAAATCAGCACCAACTACCGTAACAATATGAATGAATGTTGAATAGGAACATGGGTTCCCTTGCGAATACCGCCGTCTCGCAACTGGGTCACCTTGTTCCACTACTTATTCTTTGTTTGCTTCTCTCCATATTCATTTAACTATACTTGCTCTGTTTTCTATAGATATCACTTTAAAAGATAGGCATTGCAAGTTAACATTTATTTAGGAACTCTTTTCTAATAAATTCCGACATTATAAATTAATGTTAATTAAGTTCGATTTAGCGGCTTTTTATTAAATTTTTCGTTTATTTATTAAGTGCCTTTTATTCATCTAAAGAGACAAAAAAACTGAAGTTAACTGGTTGATAGAAAAGTTCTATATTTTTAAGTAAGATAGAATTAACTTTTTTTCCTTTGTAATATTCATATAAATACGGTCTAGAAATTTGTATTTTAAAGAATTGTAACTATTCGACGGTGACCTAAATACTTCGACTGCGTTTTGACTGTCAGAAATGTAAAAATGCGTATTTTTTTGTAAATTCTTACGCGTTCGTAATACCAGGTTACATTGTTATCGCACGCCAAGACTCTCATTTTCCACATTTTCTTTGAAGTCTATGCAATGTCGCCGTCGGACAATAAGTGTTTTATTGAATTATTGAAGCGACTCAAATTTTAGTTTTCAGGACGATATTTACATAATAATCTTTATGTTTTAAGTTGAAAATTAACTTGAAAAGAATGTAAACATTACGTAGCCTCCTTCTAGATTAGATAACATGCACTATTTATTTTTCTAAACATAAAAGACGAATCGTCATATATTGTTTTGGAATTTAGGATGCTAGTAAAGTGTACCAATTGGGTATCATAAAATCATACTAATACTTACTAATGTTATAAATGCGAAAGTTTAGATGTATGGATGGACGGACGGTGTCGCTGGCGATAGCTAGTTTTTAAATAAAATACTGAATTGATTTCGTGAGTTTCTAAGCACGTGCCCTGTAATTAAATTGTACGTTAATGTAACAGTGAGCGGAGGGCAATTCATTGCATTACATTCACAAGCAGTGGCTTTTAGCCCAAACTTATTGACCTAATAAACATGTTTCCACGCTCCTAATAGCATTTGCTCACAATAAACAATGTTCTTACGGAAATTGTGTTTCGTCTTGTACATATACACATGTCGTCTTGCACATTGTATATTTTTGTATGTTTTACATTGCACGCACACCTGAAACTAAACTATCGCAGAACTATTTAGTCGCGCACCGATTCTAATGAGCTTATATAGGTTCCCGAACGGATGGAGTCGCCAGCAAAAGTTAGTGTTGTTGTGAATATTAACTACTCTTATTACTCTTTGATTATTTTTTGTTTACACGGTAACCCCATTGGTTTTTGTAGTCTAATTTATCCTTACTTTTTCCTCCACCAACGAGTTTTCCAAGTAACAATTTGTGGTTGTCGGTAATGAAGATTTGTTATGTAAAACTATTTTATTATTGTAGTTTCCTGTGAACGAGCGTCGCATTATTTTTTTGGGTTTACCCAAAACCAATACCTAATAAATCATTTTTTTCTGTTTCTTTTGTATATTACAAAAAATGGTACTTGAAATGTTTTTTGGTAAGGCGAACGATGACATAAGATTTTAAATTTGCAATGATTATAGGTAAATGTATAATTATTTATGTACTCGATTCATATCTGATACAAAAGATACAATAATAGTGAAAAGACGTCAGAGATCGGATCTATTTCAGAAATAAATTTCGAGATCAGACTATTACGTAAAAGCCTTTTGTATAAACCTATTTTTGTGATACGATACGTTCGATGACCCAATTATAGATAAACCAATATCGTGATAATACTATATATAGAGTTTGTCTATGCCCCTTTATGCAACATAGTTTAAAATTACGTAATTTCGCCTATTTAATTCTACTCTGCTACTAAAATTCATAGCGTGATGTTAATTTTATTTCAAATTAAAAAAAATTAAAATTTGTTATTAAACGGTAAAAGATTTTTATTAATGGAATTAGTAATTACTTAGATAAACGCTTACAAACTTACGTACTGTAACACTTACTTAATGCGTGAGTTAGAAGTAACTTCCTTCTCTTCAACTACGTTTAAAGTTGTACGTTTCCACTGAAGCGGAGATAAATAAGGAAACGAAAAGATCCAGAATAAATCAATCGCATTATTCATAATCTACGTAACATTTCTCCGTTCAAAGGAAACATCGTTACCGGTGTGATGGAAAATTTTATTTAGAAAAGAAGTTAAAAAGCGAACTTGCGGAGCAAAGCTTCGCGATAGTCTTTGTAAAGACCACATTGCGAGTGAACTTTTTAATAGAGGTTGTAAAGCTCATTTTCACAGCTTCAGCGGTTCAAAGTTCAAAGGTACTTTATTTGAAAAGTTTATCGATCTGACCTTATACTGATGACTTACCCAACAATTACTTATTGTAGATGTTTTAGGTTTTAGGGAAATCATTCAGGGTGATAAGACAACATCCTCTAACGTTCCTTCTATACTAATATTATAAAGAGGAAAGATTTGTATTTTTATACTTTTGTATGTATTGGAATAACTCAAAAACTACTGGGCCGAATTCAAAAATTCTTTCACCATTAAAAATAAATAAAAAAATTGACCAACACCCGTTTTTTAAACATACACACACCTGCGTAACACACGATCCTCCTGAATCCACATTGAATCATAAATTTTAATGTGCGTTAAACAAGGTGCTATTTATTTCATGTTCCACGTGTGAGAGCATCAAAAGCAAAACTGAAGCACACTCAAAGTCACGAGTGTACCGAGCATCGACACGTAACGCAACTCTGAGTGCACTCGCCCCCACTTAGCATCAGATTTAATGACCACTTCGATTGATTGACCTCCTACCGAGCACTTAAATAAGCCCGAAACAAAAAACTGGCGAAATTTTGATTGTTTCAAAATCGGTTTCGTATTTTTTAAAGTTTATTACCTAGTAATCTACAAAAAAAATGAAGAAGCATCGGTCTCATATTCGCTTCCTTATCGTAGATGTAACAATTCGTATTAAAGTTTATCATTCGAATACAAATTTAAATTAATGTACCCTTGCGAGTGCTTATTTAACTTTCAAGTCTTACATAACCCTTAACCCGTGAAATTAATCTTGCATCGTCCGAGCGGCTCTATTTCCGGTACCGCTCTGTTAAATACAGCCTCAATTAACTGTAACGAACTACTATTGGATTTTTAAAACGAAACTTTTAATGACGTACTTCAAAGTTAGGCCTTAACAAAATGACTTTTAAAAACAGTAGCTGTTCCCTGAATTAAATGCTTTTAGATTATTACTAGTAATACGAAGACCATTCTTTTATTTGTTATGTTTACTTAGTAAATATTAGCTTGAAAGTATCTTTTGTATATTTCTTAAGTTATAGTATTAATATGCATATCTT
>NW_013525292.1:1706999-1711978 GCF_000836215.1 Papilio polytes
ATGCTTAAAAAATCTTATCCACACATTGTAGGATACCAAAAATTTGAGACTAAATTTTTAGCTAACCAAAAACTTAATTATGGACCAAAAACTTAAAATACTTTAATTTTATGTTGTCCAATATATTTTGTTACTTTTGAAATCAAATAATATTGAGAATAACTAAAGAAAATTTTAAAAAATCATGTTGCTTTACACAATAGCACGTGTCATTTTTTATTTAAACACACTTGCCTTACATATGCACACATTTAAGTTTTAAAGTACTAATTAAAGTTACTTTGTGTTTGTAACATCAAAGTTTTGCATTATTCATGTTGCACTGTAACCTCAAAGTCTTTGCAGCGCTCTTACTGGTTCCACTTTAATGCGATTAACTTAATGTTAACGTGCCGTCTTGTGGAAACTAATGCAGGAAAACTTTTTATTTTGCAGTGAAATAAAACAAAAGTACTGAGCTCTAAAACGTGATACGATACGTACGGTGAAGTACACTAACCTATATTTTTTTACAAATAGAGGAACTGAGACAATGTTTGAATCTGAGTTTAGGTTAATATGTGTTTTTCTTTATACTAAAATAATAATTCATTTTAATAAATTAATCCATTCAATAAGATTATAACTATTTTGAATATAGAAAACGAATTTATTATAATTTGTACTACAAACGCTCGTGAAATTTTAAAATCTGAAAATTGCTTATGCAATTTTTTCATTGAAAGCCCTCAGAAATGTGTCAAGTTTAGCTGCATAAAGATTAACCGTTAGTCCAATCTCGGTAAAATGTGGGAGATTTTTAACTTTAAAAGCGGTGCTTCAGTAAAAGTAAGCTAAGCTTTACAACCTGCCTGACACTGGAATATCAAAGTGTGAGGTCAAGTGGCGCGATGTGCGCACACTTCCATCTTTGATGTTACCTTGTTCTACTGCAAACTTTTGTCACTTAAATTGGGACGTTGGTATTTGATAGCGCCTGCGGTGAAAGAATTGCACAGCATTTCAAAAAAGTCATCTAGACTTACGTAAGATAGAAGATTACGTTTTTGTTTTTAGTGACCTAATTTTACCTTCTCAAGTAATGTGTATTTTACACATTATTTTAACATAGATACATCCATACGACTAAAATTTTTGGCACGTGTGTGAAATGTCAATTTTACGCTACATTTTCTCCAGGCGTTACATTTCTCTGTTTATTTTATTTTTTGGCCACATATTCTAGTTATTTCCTTAATTTTAGTAACCTATGTTAATACTTACCAATACTCTGGCTGACCCATATGCCAAGCATATCAAGCTGCAGAAGGCGGTGATAGAGGCCTGCGCCGCTTGTATGGTTCATAAAGAGGTGGTAGAGGAAGGAGCCGCACCAGGGCGAAAGCGCGCCCAGCAGATGACACATCGAGAGGAACCACGCCGCCCTGCCGCCGCCGCTCCAAGGCAGCAGGCCTGGCAGCACTACCATCATGTACACCAAAGACACACCTGTGGACAAACAATACGGTACATTGCTGAAATCCTGGTACTCGCAGATGTGTTGCTTATGGATCATATAACCGTTAGTTTGGAAAATTCGTTAATTTATCTCATAAAACTCAGCGAAATATAAATCCTTCATCTTTTTATGTTTTATCAGTAAAAAGAAGTACTCGTAATATTTCAAAACCATAATTCTTTGAACACGCTTCTGAACAACCGACATTTTTTTGCTTAGCTAAAACGTTTTTTAAGCTGGGCTTTCACTAAGGTTCATTGAACAACACCGCGCTTAAGCATGTCTCGAATAAATTTATTGATACAACGAACTCCATTTGTAGGGTTTCCCCGATCATTAATAAAGTTGGTGCGGACCCTTCCTTGGGAACCCTCTGTCGACCATTTTAAGCCTTATGATATACGACTTCGAATGACTAACTTTACTAGCATTTTGGTACATAAAAATAACAGTAATCTCTTATGTAATTTCTCGTTTACACACCACTAGTGTAGTAAACTAATAAGCGGCTGACCTATCAAACAACATGATAGGACGCCTAGATTTAGTAAAAAATATAAACCCATCGATATAAATAAATGATAAATGGGAAGCCGTATATGACTATTTTGTATTTAATGTGATATTAGTCATTAAGGGTAGTTTATTGAGTAGCTAATACAATCGATTGTCCGCACGTGCTAACAATGAGACGTGTTAGTTCAGTAGCCGGTGTTTATGGCATTTAATATTTATAGCATTTGTATTACGTTTCATGGAATGTGCCAACTATAATGCAGTTGTTCATGCAATGAAGCGGCTATTATTAGATTATATTATTTATATTTTAAAGTTAGGGATGTTGCGTAATGTATGTATTGGTTTGCAGATTAATGCCAAAGGTAGACCATAGAGACGGCAACTTGGCCTGCATTGTGGGCGTGCATACATATATCGGAGATAATAAAATAACAATCGCGTAATATCAGAAACACCATCCTACAATCTTTAGTGAAAACTAGCCTAGAGCCTAGTGTAGGAACCAGGCGATCGACCACAATTGTATTAAAAGAAATTTTGTAACTTTATAAATAAATCTTTTTAAATCTTTTAAATCTTTTTTTTTAGTGAAAACTGCATAACACGATCTAACCTGATTGCAAACATTTATAACAATTAACCAATTGAATTAAAATTGACGCAAAACCAAAGCGAATCATTTCATCATTTAATGACAACTGTCATCTGTCATTTGGTGGCCGCCTTGACATCTATCTACCCATTTGGGGTTGTGCGCTCAAAATCTCAAATGACACCATCAATCCAAACTAAATTAAAAAATATTCCAGCATTGAAAATCATTATTTGGTAGCAACTTTAAACGTTCAAAATCCCACATTTTTTTTCAAGTTTATAAATAAAAAAATACATGTAAAAATTATGTTAAAATTGGGACTCGCTTCTAATTAAAATACATGAATAGGAAAACCTTCAAAGCACAATTACAGTGAACTTGAACACTTGAGTATTCAGGGGGCTGCGAATGGATAGGGGGTGATTAGTGCCTCGCGCCTCGCGGCCCGCTTTGCTATTTTTTCACGGCCCGCTGCAGCCCTGCCACGTAGGAGCCGCACGTGACTTGATAGCAAATTGTTATAACGATTCTAAAGTTTTATGCCACGTATTTTGCAAATTTTATTTAAAATAACTGTTAAATATATTGATAACGCGAGGATTAGTTCAAATAAAGTATTATTCTTACAATCGAAATACAAGTAGAACAATCTTTGTATTGTAGTAATAGTGTATCTAAATTCCAGCGTTTTATAATATTTTACTTATTAACATACAAAAATAACTTCTGATGAACACATCGAAGTTTCCGGAAAATAAATAACAAAGAGTGCAACTGTAAAAAAAGCCAAGAATAATTTAACCTATGACCCCTTCCAGACACAGCAAACATTATAGTTATTATTATATGTTAACAATACGGCGGCATATAAAGATAAATGTTTATTGTATGTGCACATACCAATTTAATTCATCTTCAACTTCCAGTGACGTTTTGGACAAGAGAAGTAAATGATAAATCATCTTTGTCGAAAAGAAATTCATAAAAATCTTCATGAATGGGGCTTAACAAATCTTGCAATACGTTTTTGCGCTTTGCTACATTGCGCAGTCCATTGTTAAGAAATAGAATGCGAGCAAATACAATGCTTTAGTGAAAATGCTTTTGCGGTCGCCTTTTTGTTGGCTTATATCTTACACTTTAGTATTATAGTTACTTATGGTAAATCCCGTCTTTACACGATTGGACATTAAATTTTAAATATTAAGAATAATTAAATAGCCTATGTCAATCAAGAATAATTTATCTTTTCAATGGTGAAAGATTTTTTGTAATCCGTGCAGTAGTTTTTGAGTTTATTCGTTACAAAATTACAAATAATTTCACTTTATAATCTTAAAATCATAGATATTATTAAAATATCTTCTTCATTTTCAAGAAACAGACTTTCTAATTGTTAAAAGGCGAAAAGTGTTACATAATATCAGGCAATTATTTATTCAAGAACATTGTATTTTTTATTTCAAATCTATCTCTCCGTAACAGAGAGTGTATATTGGTGAGTAGTTGATCGTAAACAACAGCAGCGGAGAACAATTTAACTTGTAGCTTGGCCGCTGTGGACAGAGCTAACATTACTTACAGCAAGAAAAAATGGTGTACCGACGATTACAAGTACACTTGATAACAAAATTCTGTTTCATTTACTATATAATACTTTATATTCTGTTTTATTTTATTTTCGAGTAAGTTCAATCAACTTATAAAAAGAATCTTATATATTTTGCTTTCCTTTTAACAATGTTCTTAAGACATATTACAAAGTTAAGTAAAATTAACTTAGTAAAACAAGTTAAAAAGGTTCGAAGAATAGACAAGTTTTATACGATCTAATTTGTTACTTGTATCTTGAAGTCGTTTTGAACAAAATACATTTAGGATAAGGGTAGATTTTAAGGTCACAGCGTCTCAGTCGGATTTAAGCTTAACATGGCTTATCCATGTTATAAATTACTTATAAATAAAGATACAAAAAAGATTTTAAAAACCCTTTATGAATATTTTATAAGAAATAATTAGAACAATACTTACGTAATGGAAACTTCAGCAACCCAGTATAAGTAATGATAGTTTTAAAATAATTTTGGTACATTAAGTAAGATCTAAGTGTTTTTATTTGTGTTTTGTTTTCTTTCCATAGATTTAGATTTAGATTAAGTTTTTTAGTTGTGACCGAGTGTAACATTAAGTACATGTTTTTTTTCTTCCTCTACTATTTTGTAAAACTGCGTGTTCTGTTAGGGATCATTGAAAACCGCCGCTTCGGTGTAAACCGAGCACATGCCGAATGAATTCCTTTTAATTTTTTTGAATAAACTGATTTCTTACTTTCTTTCAATATGTTAGCTTTAAGTAACGTCCGTTTGT
>NW_013525292.1:1712289-1724087 GCF_000836215.1 Papilio polytes
TTTATAGTTTTATTTTATTTTATTTTCGAGTGAGTTCAATCAACTTGTAATAAGATTCTTATATATTTTGCTTTCCTTTTAACAATGTTCTTAAGACATATTTTACAAAGTTAAGTAAAATTAACTTAGTAAAACAAGTTAAATATAAAAAAGGTTCGAAGAATAGACAAGTTTTATACGATCTAATTTGTTACTTGTATCTTGAAGTCGTTTTGAACAAAATACATTTAGGATAAGGGTAGATTTTAAGGTCACAGCGTCTCAGTCGGATTTAAGCTTAACATGGCTTATCCATGTTATCAATTACTTATAAATAAAGATACAAAAAAGATTTTAAAAACCCTTTATGAATATTTTATAAGAAATAATTAGAACAATACTTACGTAATAGAAACTTCAGCAACCCAGTATAAGAAATTTTAGTTTTAAAATAATTTTGGTACATAAAGTAAGATCTAAGTGTTTTTATTTGTGTTTTGTTTTTTTTATATTTTCCCATAGATTTAGATTTAGATTAAGTTTTCTAGTTGTGACCGAGTGTAACATTAAGTACATGTTTTTTTTTCTTCCTCTACTATTTTGTAAAACTGCGTGTTCTGTTTTTAGGGATCATTGAAAACCGCCGCTTCGGTGTACACCGAGCACATGCCGAATGAATTCCTTTTAATTTTTTTGAATAAACTGATTTCTTTCTTATATAACTTTAAACTGTCGTGGTTTTTACAAATGTAATGTTCGTAAGATACGGGTTTCTTACGGGTTAATTTCTTTCTTTCTTTCAATATGTTAGCTTTAAGTAACGTCCGTTTGTAAAAAGTTATTATCTGATATCTAGGCCATGTAAATTGCTACTACGCAAAAACTGCACCTTTTTTAATCGTTTATAGGTATAAGGGCGTGGTCTGAAGGTTACCAGTTTCTATAAATATACATTGACGGTCGCAAAAATAGAATTGAGTAAAGCGAACAACGCCTACAAACCTTGATCTTTTCATCGCGAAATAATTCAAAAGGGAGCATCACGGAAGCTCAGGTAGGCGTTTTCAAAGACCGGTTGGGTCAAGTGGAGCTCGACAAACCCTTATTTAGTATCAATACTTGAGTAAACTTTTTAATATTTATTAGTATTCACGTTTTTAATTCTTGTTGCTGTTTATCATTTAACAATATTAAATTTTTAAATATGCACTAACATTGTAGCTTTATAGTGGTAAAAGTTTTTTAACGATAAACTTCTATCTAACATTACAGTTTTGTTTTTACAACACGAACATTGTATAAAAAATAATATTTCTGTAAAAATCAGGTAAATTCGTACACCACAAAAATTATTCAATTCAAATGAAATTCAAATATGAATAACGGATGCGGCTTGCAAACTTCACCACGAATTCCGCACCTTTACCTTTCTGTAGGAATTGCATGCACCTTACGTGACTCAAATCATAATGGAATTCGATCTTCTCATTGTTGTCAACTTTTATAACACTAGCTTTCGCCCGCCACTCCGTCCGCGTGAAAATAACAAATAATATAATATACATAGCCTCTGTTACTTACAGACAACATAGCTTTTTAATGGTGAAAAAATTTTTGAAATCGGCTAGGTACTTTGTAACGTATGTGCTGCTCTTTCATACATTTATATCAGACGTCATATCTGAATTTACTCCCTTTTTATGCATATCCTCTTCCACGCAAGCTATCCATACTTTTTTTCGTCTCCTACCTTTGCAGTTATCCACGTTCAATTTTAATAGTATATCTCTTGTTTTAATAGTCGTTATATAAAACTTTAATTTATAAAGTAACTATCTTTGTTTGAAATAAGTTGATTTTCGTCCAAAATATTCAAATAAATATTTTTATTGTTATCGTCGTTGTAAAAATATTTAGAAATAAACCATAGCGTGCCTTTAAAATAACACAAATGTCATTCATTCGAACGTTAGTCGAAGGCCGAATTAGTAATTCGGCCTACTAATTGTGACCGTTTTAATATGACACAAATACATATGATTTTCAATCTGTAACTCGTAAATTATACCGCACGAATATAAGCTCTCCAATACCTTGATATCTTCATTGAAAAGCTTCGCATGAAAGCTACCGATACCAGATTGTATAGAGCAGTCGGGTCAAGTGGAACTCGACATGTCTTTTGTTGCACTACTGGAGCTTCTGCTCGATTTATTTACTTTCTGATTTATACTACCTGTGAGGTTGTTTTGCACATTTTTATTAATTAAATAAACCACGATCGACGAGTATTTCTGTGCTTCGGTTCGATTAATATATTTCTAACTCGGATGAATTGAGTTTTTATCCAATTAAAGTAGGAATATAAGTAAATTTTATCATAAACTAGCTGTTCCCGTGCGGATTCATCCGCATGAAATTGTGAAAACTTTATTTTATTGTTTACATTTGTCAAATTATCAATAGCAAATGTCAAAATGACATGTCATGCCAAACTTTGACAATCTTGCTTCCTTGATGTTGGCAGCAAATTATGGTCTCTATCCCACATTAGGGTTTTTATCCAAAATATTTACCCCCTAAGTTTAATGGCGTGAAAATCTATGGCCTAAAGCGTGACGTAAGTGTAGGCTTTATATTAAACAAAGAATTATGCTGTAATTGCTGACATCTTAGCCAATAAAGAAGTGTGTTTATGATTTATTATAATTGTAAGTATAGACTACATGAAGAATCTATTAAAGTAACTCCAATTCGATTTTTGTGTATGAAATTTAAAATAAAATGCTCGAAAAAATATCAAACTAAAGCAGAAAATATCTTTAAGAATGTAAATAAAAATATAGCTACTAAAGTTTTGGGTGTCATTTTACATTCCCAAGCACCTTGTCTTCGTCTATCGTACAATTGTTACTTACAATTTACAATAACTGTTTACATTCGTAATAACTGTATTGAACCGTCGACTGCCCGTAACGAATAACCATTCAGAATTCATAATTGATGACATAATATACGGCCGACCAACTTGTGATGTCTAATTTACTGGAAATAATAATAGACATCAAATTGTTTGTTGATTATTCGATTTGCTACAAATCATACAATAATTTACAATAGATATTAACAACATGGTGACTATTCGTATGTTTTTTGCGATTTAAAATCTAGAAATTATAAAGAAATAAAGATGATAAAAATGTAAAGAAAAAGAGTATAACTACGTTAATAAAATTACGTATCTCATGTCTTTTTGCCGAAAATAATTGAAGCAAACTTGATACTATTAAGAGCTTCAATATATTTATGAAAGTATGTTACATTTTCTCAATTAGTTCAGTAAGTAACATCCATAAAGGATGTCTAGTTATACTTAAAATGTGTTAACGTACCGATAATAAAATTTAACGTTTTCGGTACTCATTGAATACACTTTTTATGTTAATCGAGAACTCTCTAGTGTCTATTTATTTAGATAGATTTCATTTCCTCTATTAGCTTTTGTCATTTATAAAAAAAAAAACAAAGAAAAGCTTTAACTACAACAATTTTCGAGTAGTATCAAGAGATGAATCGCAAAGTTCATATAATTTTCAACTTATTGTTACTGCCTACAATGTTTTAAACTTGTGAATAATTAAAATGAATATAATACAATAGAATACTTTCGACGATAATTAATTAACCATTTAACAGCATTCATCGGAATAGCCCCGCAGCTAAGACAATTGAATTAATTACCATTTATCCTGGACGAGCAATCAAGCTATAACTGTGTAATTAATTAAAGCTTAAATCATACTAATATTATAATTGCGAAAGTTTAGATGGATCGATGTTTGTTAGAGTTTGTATCCTAAACGGCTGAACTTCTATGAAATTTGGTAGAGATGTAAAGGACATACTGGATGAACACATAGCAATTACTTTTGTTTTTTTGTTTAATTCCATGCGGACGGAGTCGCGGGCGAAAGCTAGTAAAATATATTATTGTAATTTCGTATTTTATGGTGAGTTACCAATGATACTTCACTTGTATTTTTATTCTGTAATACTAAAAAAAGTAATTATTATCTAGTATAAGTTAATTTTCAAATTTCAATTTCCTTATCCAGATTCACGAAGTTAAAATTATAAAACTGTCCATACACATTTGTTATTTCTCTTAATTTTTTTACACTAAATGTATGAATACTCCTTACGTATGTGACATGTGTGAGTGCGTGTTTGAAGACGAGTGAGTGATTGATTTGACTGACGTATGATAGATTGAAGTGAATATAGGAAGAGTTAGACGAAAAGACGCAAAAACAATTGTATCTTGTAAAACTAGGGTTAAGGGTGAGAAATGAATTGGTGCAGGAAGAAGACTGTATATTTTATCGCCTCACAACCCTAGATGTATGAATACTCCATTTCTATGAACACAAATACATATTCTAAAGTTAACATTTAAAAGCTCCGACTCGTTACCGTTAACCGTTAACGAAGCGTTGCTGACCAGTGTAAAATAATGGGGTTTCGTGCGGCGATTGCGGTTAATGTAACAGGCACTTAATATTAACCGACCGCTTTGATGACCACTTTAAATTACCCTCAGTCAGTTTACAAATATATTTATTTACATTGCATCACTTTTTAATAGGGCTTATATAGAGTAAAGCGAAAATGCGTTTATCTATACTAATATTATAAAGAGAATTTTTTTTTGTATGTATGGAAATAATAAAACTACGGGGCTGATTACAAAAAATCTTTTACCATTAAAAAGCTACGTTATCACTGAGTAATATAGGCTATATTTTCTAATGTCCCGCGAGCGAAGTCGCGAACAACAGCCAGTGTATTGTACAATAACGGTAGTAAATATATATTGATTATTAGTAAATAGTGAGTAAAATTGAAAAAAATTGAAACATCACTTGATTTATAAGTACATACCAAAGAAGACAACAAACTTGAAATATTTTTTTAAGGGATAAAGAGAAGAATCCTACATTTGTGTACACGTGTGTGTACTGTGTCATAAGAAAAGCTATAAAAGCATACAAATAGAAACGCTTTTTATTCTTTTATACTTGGTTGAAATCTATATGATATATAGTATAATAAAGTGATAGTAAAACCACCAGAAAAAGTCAAGCTTAAAGCCGTGAATATTACAAGTCACCACACAATCAAACCGACCCAACCCTATTACGATACTAAAACTTTTATAAGTCGTAAAAAATATTTTTATTACCGCCTTGAATCATTTTATTTGTATACTCTTTTTAGATATTAAGATTATAGAGAACGGGCTATTTAATTACTATTTTCGCATAATTAATTCATATTTAAACAGTCATTTTCTGTTTAAAATAACTTGACAGAAATATTTACGATTATCATTTTTTTTTAAAGGAAAGGGTAAACAAACGATGGGACACTAAGGTAATCATTGACGCCCACATCATAATTAACAAAAACATTTTATTATTATACTAGCTGCTCCCATGCGATTTCATCAGCATAAAATTATTTTATTGTTTACATTTGTCCTAGTATCAATTGCAAATGTCAAAATGACATGACATGATGACAACCTTGCTTCCTTGATGTTGGCAGCAACTTATGGTCTCTTTCCCACATTAGGGTTTTTGTCCAAAATGTTTACCCCCTAAGTTAAATGGCGTGAAAATATAAAGCCTAAAGCGTGACGTAAGTGCCGGGCTTTTTATTAAAAAAAGAATTATTCAAAAATATGCTGTAATTGCTGACATCTTAGGCAACAAAGAAGTGAGTGTTTACGCTTTATTATAATATATAGTATAGATAGATTAAGCGATTAAGCGATTCTACATAATGCCTTATTCTAAAAATAATTTTATTGTAGAATAGTTTTGCTTTTCACAAAGCATTCGTCCTTTGAATCGTCCTCGGCGTGTCTTTTGTATCCTTGCAAGCGTTCAACGCCCACATAACTTACAACTTTTGTACTTTATTAGTTACAAAAAAGTCAACATGAATCACAAACTGAATACGTATTGTAGTTAATCTTATGAAGATACATTTATTTTTATACATATTGAAAATAATTACTAAATGAATTCCGTTAAGATAAAACATAACGAAATTGCCTTTAGCAAAATGCTGAGCCAATGTTAATCTCCTTTTTTTTTAAACTTAGAGCACATCTGCACGGGCGCTTTTTAAACGCAGCGTTAAAACTACGCATAGCGCTTAAAATTCAACACTATTCGATAAAAGTTATATGGATATTTCTTTCTATTTCGACGCAGTTTTAAAGTCTGTTATAAAAGCGAATGTGAATGGGGGCTCAGAAATAGTTTTCGTTAAGTAAATTAATGAATCTAGTTTGTGTGCGCAATACTTAAAATCAAATCAAAGACAACATTATACGTATAATATTTAAAAGTAAATTTACAAAACGTGTATACTTAAAGGACTTAAAATATATCGTATGGGGTGTTATTGTGACTCACTACCCCTCGTAGCGACGTCAAAAAACCATTAGGGTACGAACATTTCCCTTTCTACATGTTTCTGTATTTTATCTAAAGTTCCTTATAAGCGATAACGTTTTATAAAAAATATTCGTAAAATAAAATTTCTCAGAAAATCATTTTATTAAACACACGTCACGCTAGTTCAGTATACTATAATTAAATTGTAATCTGACTACTGCCTTAGCCAGTTTTTATATCACGTTCAAATACATTAACTAAGTGTTTTATCTCCATACTAACGTCACTAAAAGCAAAGAAGTCATTGATAATACAAAGCAATATAGAGATGCATTCCAATTAAGTGTAGTTACGTACATGAGCTGTAGGCAAATGCGCTGTAATGCGGGAGTATCATTAAAAGAGCGGAGTAGAGTGACCTAAATCCCTGCCCACTTGAGTATTCGTGACACTGGGAAGGGTACAGATATGAGTACCTCAAGGCAAGGGTTCCAAGTGGCTCAAATCAACTCCGATAAGTCACGGTTCGATTGTCGTTTTCGACAGATTCTAGTTTCACTAGTCTTAAATTGACAGTTGCTGATTGCTGCATTCTTTTTTTATGTGCAGGTTTTTCAATTTTGTTTCTAAAATAGTTACCAGCAGTGCAGCGGGAGAATGCCAACACAAATTGAAGCTAGCTGAGCGTGTCATTCCCTCTGATTGGAAAATCAATTGAAGCTTTCATTCAGTTTACAATAGAAGTTTTTAAATAAAATTTGACTTGACAATTTTCAAGGTACTAACGAAGTATTATTAATTAATTAAGCTGTAATATGCAGCCGTAAATCACGCATAAATGATAAGCCTCAGTGACGGCGCGGCTTGCGGTGTGCACACGATATGAATAATTCATTTATTTCAATTAATATTCATTTTCAATGATACACAAATAATTTAACTATAATAAATTATAAAGATAATTTATTATAGTTAAATATAATATAATAAAGCTAAAATATAATAAGAATTGCCACAAGTATATGTTGTAGTAACAAAGCTCTCAAACTAACAACTTCAACTATTGTCATTATTAGATTTAAGAATTAGCACTACAATTACAAGCTTTCATGACGTTTCTGAGAAATACGATATCCAGTAAAGGGAACAAATTCTATAGCCAAGGGGTTGGAGGGAGGGTTCGTGTAAACATCAACAATGAAATGTAGCAGAATCTTGATTAAATATTTGTTTCCAGTTTGTTCGCACAATGTTAAACTTACAATATTTAGCTACATTAAACAGTTTCCCCTACATACGCGCTTAAGTAAACACTGCTGTGTCCATAGTGCGTTGGGAATTCGACGTATAACAGTGCATCTGTCTCTTGCAACATTTAGTTCTTGCTTCCTTCTATGTTCGTCTACCCTATTTGCAATGAAAGTTAGTAATCGTGTCAATTGTTTGTGATGTTATGCCAAGTACACATTTTACCGGTCAGACAGAACCGCTCAAAATCACCGTTGGCATACGACTGTCGTAGACGCTAACACCAGTTAGCAACCTATCTGAGCCATACTAAGCCAGCGCACTGTACTGGAATTATGTGACAAAGGAATTGAAGTGTTGCTTAAGATATACATTCTTCTTGAGTAATTCTGAAAAAATGTCTTTGAAATGTTTGCTACCCATTGATTTCCTTAAACATTTGCATAGACATTGAACTAATTTCCATTTTTAAATTACGTTAGGTATCTTAATTTCCCTTAGCTTGTATTATTTTATTATTCATACATATCTACTGGTAGTAAATAAAGTTCATTTAACATTATCAAGAAATTGGTAAATGTAAAAGTTATAGAATTAGCATAATGGTCCTGCCAGAAACATTAATATTAAAATTAATTAGAGTTTTGCTCTTATAAGAAGAAATTTAAATTAAAATTTCACGTTAACATTATAAAAAACCGTGGCCATTGATTACCGAGATGTCAAGTACAGTTTCTAATGAAATTCAGCTATAAACGACTTCAATTAACTTTTGTTGGATTTTGAAAACATTAGGGTTTTTATTTATAAAATGGAAGTATGAAATCATTCTAATTTATATTTACCGATTTTTTTATTAAACTCTGAAGACTGAGATACTAAGTTTCTTTTTCTCATCAAGTATTCGTCAATTACCAATTACATGTAGTTCACCAAACCATCAGAAAGAGATTGTATTATAAAGACAGTGAGAGACTGCACATAATAAACGGTAATAGGTTTACACGCTCAGTAGAGCGCTGCAAAATGACGCAAAAAGAAAAATTAAAGGTAACTGGAAAACTTTTATGTGTGCAAAATTGAACGATGTTTTTCATTTAGTAAATATAACCTTACTTTTTCATGTTTATAAACTTCGTATTTAAACACTGACAGATATTAATTATTTTTATAGCAAAGAAGAATAAAAATAACCCAAAAAAGGTACAGATGTACTTGAAGCAGAGGTCGGAACGTTTTAAATGGTTAATTAGATTACGCACTTAGTGGAGCTTACCGCCTGCGTCAAGGGCTGAGTAAATTCTGAATGAGATTAAAAACGCTTAAGCCGTAACACACATGTGAACGCATAAGCCGCACTTATATCAATAATACACGTCCCAGTTTCTTTTGAAATACAGATTATACACTAGCAGTCGGTTTTTTATAGTAGTCTTTAATATTCCCGAGTGCATGAGTTCCCGTTTAAGTCTTTTTAAAATATATCCAGCTGTTTCGGTGATTAACCGGAACAAACGTGGCCTTGCAGTCAGACATGTTCATAATGAATTTTAATTTTTTGTGTGGATAGATATACGGTACAGGTAGAGGGAGATAGATGGATGGCGCGGAAGGTGAAATTATCAAAAGGGAGTGACGATTGAGATGACGGAAGATAGATTAACCTGGAAAATGAACCTTAGCGTGCCTACCCTAAGGGAATAAGATGGGTATGATGAAATTGCTTTTTCGTTTCAACAATGCAAATATATTATGTTCCCAAAATTATTTATTTAGTATTATATTCTGACTCTTCAATATTATTGTACAGGTAAAGCGTGTGTTCCTCCTAAAATTTTGGACAAGTATGAGTTCGATTGTTGTAACTAAATTAAGCACATTCGTAATTAACACTAGCGTTGCCTATGTAAAAGCTATAGTAAATCTAAATAAATATATGACATTACTTATATAACAGGGATCCCCTCATACATTTTCTGCGACCCTAATCCGCATTGACGGCATGATCACAAAGATAGGGGGAACGAATTGTATGCATTGTGGAGGATCCATTGATAACTAAAAGATAACGAACGGAAATTACTTTCACAACGCACGGGAACAATTAAAAATACATTTAGGAAAATTGTTTTTGTCTATAAAGTTGCTATTACAGTTATTTCTTACTCTTACTGTTTGACTCTAAAAAAAACATGAAGTTAGAAGAATAACAAATCATAAGTAAGATTTTACGCCCGTAAAATAACAAGGATATTTTTGTTGCCAGTATTCTTAATTTGTGCATTTTATATAATAACTAGCTGTTGCCCGACTTCGTCCACGCAGTATTAAGATAAAAAGTAGCCTATAATATGCCCGTCCATGTCAGCTACCCTTCAGTGATAGTCCGGTCGAACAAACGCGCCTTTTGGACAGACAGACAGACTTTTCGCGACGGAAATACATCATCTTCCCGAAATCAGAAATTATTCTTTTGATATTACAAACAGACACTCCAATTTTATTACATGTAGAATTCTTTGTTGCCAGTCACCGTTAAAAACATCGAAGATTGGGTCATGACAAAAGTTCTACAAACATATTTGTATCCATCTGAATTGAATACACTTTGAACGACGTTGTATGGCTTCTGCAGTGTAGTCATTGCAGTTTTCATCTTTAGCCAATAGTCATAAAGTACAATATCGATTGTAAATGTATTGAGTACGCTCAATAACCCTGCCATAGTCATAAGTCAGTGGCGACGTTGTAGCGTGGTACGTGAATGATTACTGGTATAGAATATGAATAATAGCTGTACTTTGTAGGTACTATAATATGAAAATGGTAAACTAGACATGAGGTATAATTTAATATACCAATTGCTACAAAATACGAGTATAAATGGATTTTATTCACATTATTTGGTCTGAGTACTAAATTATACCAATCGAAAAAATCCTTTTTTTGGAGTCAGTTAAAAAACAAATGAAAAACTTTAATGTAACTTTACTACGAGACTCAGACGACCTCAAACTCGATGTTGTGTCGCTTTATTGCGATCTACTCCATCATCAGATCAGCACAATCATACTTAATATTATAAATGCGAAAGTTTAGATGGATGGATGTTTGTGAGAGTTTGTAGTCTAAACGGCTGAACGAATTTCGTTGAAATTTGGTATATAAGTAGAAGATATTCTGGAAGAACACATAGGCTACTAACTTTTGTTTTTTTACTTCTACGCGAACGGAGTCGCGAGCGAAAGCTAGTATCATCATAAAATTTTATTGTCTCGTTATTTACATAAGCAAAAATTCGGCTCTCGTCGTTAAAAGTGAAATAGATCAAATTTAATTTTCTGGAATTTATCACAAACATCTGGATAGGTGAAACTCAATGACTTGTAAAATTCTCTAAGTTCATATATAAATAATATTATTATTCTGACGAAGAGGTTTTCTGCGATAGATAATTTCTCGTGTTTAGTCTACAAATATCCGTAACCCATATTTTAGGACTTAAGTGCATAATTTCCTGTTGCTTGAACATTCATTTGTATTCTAATTTGATTTTGTAATAAGAGTAAAGATTGAAAAAATGTTAACATTATTTCAAGGAGCGATAAAAAAGTTTTAAATAGTAGCGTGCTACGGACTACGGGCTACAGCGCGTAGGGCAGCGAGCTACGGGGGCGCGGAGAGAATGCCAACGATTTATTACTAGCCAACTCGTTGCCTTACATTTATTTGTAGCAACCATTCCAATGTAAATTAAATGGAGAATAAACTACGTAACACGTAACCTATACTGGAATAATCGATTAACTAGTTATGTGCTGTTTAGATAAATATTAGTATTATTTATTCCTAAACGATGTTTTTAAGAAAAGCTGTTCCGGTGCGGCTTCAACCGCATGAAATTGTAATTGTCAAATGTCAAAATTCAGATGCGTAAATGACAACCTTGCTTCCTTGATGTTGGCAGCAACCTATGGTCTCTTTATGATTATGATAAAATATTTACCCTCAAAGTTTAATGGCGTGAAAATATATAGCCTAAAGCGTGACGTAAGTGTAGGGCTTTTTATTAAAATAAGAATTATTCAAAAATATGCTGTAATT
>NW_013525292.1:1724437-1724887 GCF_000836215.1 Papilio polytes
TTCTACGTCTTATTCATAAAATGTGCTTGGTCGAAATTAAGTTGTAAAAAACGTTACCTTAATTAATTTATAACCATTGTGTTATGACTTTTATAAATAAACCGTAACACAAAATTAGAACAGTGGTTACTTTTCAAAAGAACAGAATTATGTTATAGAAATTATAAAAAAACATTTTAATTATATTTAGTCGCAAGAGGCATCCAAAAACCAATAGGTATTTAAAGTAAATGACCACAGCCTTTGAACGAATCAAATATCCTACAATCGGTTGCGGGCCTTTCTTGAAATTATCTTCAGTCTATCATTAATAGTGCTGACAGATCAAAGGCATCAAATATTAGGAAGCTTGCATAAGAATATAAATTTAAAACCTTTTTTCTCTTACCATGAGTGAGGATATTAATAGTTTCATTGTGGAAGTAGAAGAGACTTCCGATACATCCGGTG
>NW_013525292.1:1724973-1731177 GCF_000836215.1 Papilio polytes
CTGTTCCTTATCACAGATATTCTCCAGAGACTTTTTCCTCTTCTTCGGTCCCTTCCCGTTTACTTCTTGTATAGATGCGTCGAACATTTTTGTGCACTCATCAGATATAACGTCTCTCATAATACACCGCTACCTTTACGGTTAAGAAGAGCGGGAGATGACACGCGTGTCCCCGACCTCTGTGGCCGCATGGCCCGTGCACCGGCTTGTACGAATATCACAGCTGAAGCATGCAGTAGGCCTGCTTTGTTACTGGAAGCGGTTACTCGTGAAGTTTTCTTTCAAGTTATTGGATTATGAGCGAGCGGCGTGCGAGGGCAGCGTGTGTCGCCGGTGTCGATAGGGTCGCGCTGGCGGGTGGCGGCCGCGGAGGCGCGCGACTGGCCGGGCGCCGCCGCAGACCCCGACCACCCCAGCCGCCCCTGCCTCAGCCCTCACCCCTCATATTTGCGCACTGCGCAATCCCGATCAGCTGATTCCCGCCAGGACGAAATGTTATTCGTTTCATGATAATTTTAGCGTACTTTCACTTATCATAGCGTAAATTTGTTTCTATTTCTGTACTCATAGTACTAATAATTATTTAAATTATTTTACTAAAATCTGCTGGAGATTCAAATTATGTTTAACTGATAATCTGTGGCCATTGGAAGAAACGACAAATTTTGCAGCGTTATTAGATTAAATACATTTTATCTCGTACGCCCACAGCCTTATCTGGATGTGTAAATTTACAATTTCAGGTCGTTTTTGTTACAATTTTCAGTTCATTAGCCCGACCGCTTTGCTCTACATGAGTCGTCTTAATACGTTTTACATTAAAAAAATTCGGATGGATAAAACAGTCATCAACAAACTAAGGTATCTAATTAATCACACTATTTTTCGTTTTTTTACTTGTTTGCTTTTGTGATTGTGAAAAAATAGACGAATAAAAAACGGCGATTTTATTAAAATAACTTACTCTAACACTAAATTACCATAATTGTACATTAATAACAGTGGTAGATCCCATTTTAACAACTTCGCACTGTAGGGCGGGCATACCCGGTGCAATACCATGACTACACAGGAGACTGGCGAGAGGTGGAACTATGTAGCTCTGCGATTCGTTTGATAAGTATTCGTTTCGGAGGCCTGATTTTAGTAGTTTCTCCCCTTTCCACCTTTTTTGTACAAGGAAGAGATAGGAAGGGGTGGTTGATATGTCAGGGGATTGAACGCATAGGTGGGGAAAATATTATTTACCTTTACGGTATCTCCTCTGTTGGTTAATAGTAGGCAACACATTTGCAATTGCGGATGTATATGAGCAGCGGTCACTTCGGTATTTTGGTTGGGTGGCAGCTTGCTCATTTGTCACATTTTACAATTAAAAAAACTATAATTTTAACCATTAAAGTAACAACAAAACTTTATGGGAAAGATCGGTTGATGTAATAGTTTTTTTTTTATTTATTACTGTGTTCTTAACACAGAAAAAAATAAAAAACTACATGAGTTAGCTTTACACGTCTTTTTTAATTATATATTATTGTGAAAATTATAGTTTCAGTTTTTTTTTTAATCTAACAACGCTATTTTGTGTCAGAGCCATCTAGCGGTCAATACTATAATTTGTTTGTTAAAATCATTGCCATCTAATAAAACTTTCCACCAATAAGTCAAGATTTATTTTTCTTTCTATGTTGATAAATAAAATAAAGCTTTCGAGCCATTGTAGTGTTTTTGACCTCGAATCAAATAACATGAAAAACTAGTTAATCATCAAACTTAATCTTTCAACATGGACCATTTAACAATAACATTCTTGTTAATGTTTTTTTTTTATCCCGATTTAGAAAAATTACCGAAATTTTCATACCGAAACTCCCATTCCGACAAATGTGAAATATATTAGTTTTATCGCATGGATAAAATGTTTTGAATTAATTGATAAAATGAATCGTACTTTGGTTGTTTTGCATATGTTGGCAAAACGTCTGTCAATGGACTCACACAAGATGGCGAACCAATTTCCTCTACAATTGACACTGCTTAACACGATATTTAATACATTTATCCAGATAATGTTGTTTTGTGGATGATTTAAATATTTTTTCATTAAATATAATTTACTTCATGATTTTGAATCAATATCTTTATCAAAAAGTTTAATAAGTTTTTTTGTTGATAGGGAAGTAGCTAGAAGTGCGACTTACGCCAACCCAGTGGAACCAACTGTCAAAACTTGCCTGTTTGCATTCGGATCGATGTTCGGCCCTTTATTGCGAAGAAGCATTCTACAGGGTTCCGTATCGCGAACTTGGAATTGTATATCTAATTTCACTCAACTGCTTTGGTGTAAACTGAAGTATTTGCGAGAACTAAGGGTAAGTAAAGTGTGCAATTCTTACTACCAAATGTGGCGTGCCTAGGACTCCCTTGGGTTGTAGAACGAACATGGCGTCTGCATGTAAATATTTAAGTGACATCTATCGTTTTGCTAAAAAAAAATCTTTCAATTTGTGAATGTTCTTATAAGTAGGCACTTTATATTTGGCTGTAGCTATACAAGTCATATTTTTTGTTTTTATACAAATTTACTATGAATACTGCGACACCAGCTGTCGAGTTAGTAATATTGTTACGGAAACAATGTTTTGATTTCTCTTAGTAGAAGTTTGCAATTCACATTAAAAATAGTTTTTGTTCTTATTTGGCATGTTACGAATTATATTTCTGTAAATCTTAGTAAATGTTGGAGGATATTGAAATAATCAATACTTTACCTTTGCTAATACATGCATGCGGGTTTCGTAGATTTCTCTTAATATCTATACCTACGGTAAAAACCTGTGGTCTAAACAGTTTCATGTTTTTCAGCCTAAACTGCTTGGATACGAGTATTGGTATCCTTTTTATGGTAAGTGGTACTAGATGTACTTACCTATTATTTTATCATTTACTGAAGCTTTTACTATACCTTTAAAACATAGTATAAAGCATGGTATACCAAAATGGCTTTATAACACAATTCCTTTCTACTATTACTTCCATAAACCAAGATACCGATCATGATAAATAACAAAATAAAAAGTAATTCATTGACTTTTTGGAGACAACTTACTGTGATTATTGACTAATTGGTAGATATCCTTATTATGTTGAAATCATGCATCTGTTATACAAAATCATATAAATACCTATATAATTACAGTAGACTAGATGTAATATTATTGTTTTAAACCTTATATCAATGACATTATTGAATTCATAATATACTCTTTCACCTTAAAGTATTGAAATATAGTATGGCTGTGTTTAGTTTATAAACATGCTATAATAATATATTATTGTTATGCCTTGTCATACCAAAATGCCTTTTTGTTTCTTTTATATTCAATATTTCTTTGCTTACTGATTTCTTTTATCCTTGTTCATGGATGTTTTTTATACAAATTCTTATGCTGTGAATATGAAGCTTAACACTGTCCTAGGTACATTATATAAAAGGTGGATTATTATAATGGTGTAAAGTATTTATGTAGATTAACCAAGAGTATAAAAACCCTCACCTTTACTGTGGAAATATGTGATATTAATACCTTTGTAAAAATTAAAAAGTGATGTAATTAAAAGGGCAATGGAAGTGCCCCTGGGCACAATTTTTATACTCTTGATAATTGCAGAGATTTCATGTATAAATGTGGATTGCTTGTATCAATTACTGTTTAATTACATTTGATGTTTTTATGTATAAAAATATAGATGAATATAGAATATATCCTACTATTTCTACAGCTGTATTTTGTAGTATTTATTCTGATTTGAAATATTATGATGTGTAAGCTACCAAAGTTTGCTAGATGATTCTGGTAATATTTCAGACTATGCTAGTCTGTGATAAGGAGTAAAAGGTTAGCATGTTATGGACATGATATAAGAAGGGATGAATCACATATTACAAGAAGGACATTAGTTATGAATGTGGAGGGGTACTACGCTAGAAGTAGACCTAGAAAGATGGTTGGGTTGCTTGAAAGGTGACATGATCAAAAAGGGAGTGATGATTGAGATGATGGATGATAGAGTTATTTGGAGGACAAAAACCTGGTGCGCCGACCCTACGGGAGTAGGATAAGGCAGGGGAGATGATGCTAGTCTGTGTTTAATGGAAACTGAGATCATGTCCTCACCACAAGTTTAAAAAATCTGCCATTATAGACATTTTTGCAACCTTATATCCTAATATTTAGCATGAAATAAATTACCCAGGACTTTATTTTTTATCTTCACTAAATTTGGCTTAATAAATGAATATATTAAAATGAAAAGCTTATGATAGAGCAAGTATGAGATTTTATAACCAGAAATAGTAGGCAAACCTCTATAAATAATATACTTATTGTTTTTGGTACAAGCAATCTAGCGTCCATCTACAGTGTAACTTAGCAATTAAGGGCTTGTGGTACTAATAGCCATTGGTTCTGAACAAGCATAATGACAATTTGTGGATACAATGTAGTTGTTGTTAATTGCAATAGTTGACATACAACATGCATTGCCACTACACAGCATATAGCCATACACCATGGTACATAACTTAGACAAGTAGTGTTATGTAATTAACAGTTTTTGTACTGCATTTCCAGATGCCGCGTACTCGCAGGAAGCACTACGCGACACACTCTAGGTCCCCATCCAGGACCTATGAGGCTAAACGTAGGAGGATCGACGACAGTACACGTGAGGATTCTGGATATAGGAAGCGCAGCCGTAGCAGAGAACGTGACAGGTAGGAATTATTTATATAATCGTTTAATAAATTGTGTGGACATATATTTGCTTTATCTTAACATAATTACTTTATATGACGTGTTTAACGTAATGTAAGAAACATTTTAAGATATACAAGATGTACTTGGCAGTACAAAATTAGAAAATGCGCCATCTAGTGTAAATGGGATGTACTATAGAATTAAACGCCATCTATACGTAGTTTATAGACTGTACCAAGAAACGCCATCTAGCGGTAAACTAATGTAAATTCTTTTCAGAGTTTATAAAGCCTCCACAAGATGGAGCTATGGTACTAAAGATTTAAGTTTTTTTTTTTATTTTGTTTAGATTTGAGCTTTATTAATCTTTGTTAAAAGAATTAGAGACTAGTTTGAATTTACCACATACCGTGATATTTTCCATAAATAGTAATAGAATATTTGCCGTTTTAAATTACTTTAGTGTTGCAATATCCGAGGTAGTTTCAAATAGATTAGCGGAATGCTGTAACTGTTAAGTAAGTCCAGTAATGCAGCGATATTACTGCCTTGGTCAACAATTACTAGAATGCAGTCTTATCTATAATTATTGTTCGTAACTTTCTATTGCTTGTTTAAAATTTTATTACACCATGTCGCATCTGGATTATGAGACATTTATGCAATAAGCTCACATCTGTGGCGTTTTAAATCTTCAAGAGCTTCTTTAATATTATATTTCATAACAAAACATACAATATCATAATGAACCCGTATAGATGACAACAGATGTGCTTTATTTTTAGGTTTTCGTAAACACATGCACATTTTCTGCTTTGTAAAAAATTACTTTCGTTGTTTTAAGTGTGTGTTGTCCAATCCCTAAATATTATGGAAAATATCTAAACTTCCCTGTAATAATGTAGTTTTCTTCAATTGCGCAGATTGTAGTTTTAAAATTACATTAAAAAAATGTAAAACCTATCGGAATAGTTCACTCATTGTTTTTATGCTTAATTTAAATGATTCATTAGTTTAAATCTGTACATTGCACGTGATTTATTACGTGTCTCAGCTAAAAGTAGCGCATGGTGTTTACCAAAACATCTGGGCATATGCCAATCTATCTTCATCAACTATGTTTGCATAGAAATGTTGCACGTTTTGCACGGAAATATATACATCTAGCAATTACGTTTTTGTTTGATATATTTGTGTTTAAAATAATCAATTTTACATATCAATAAATACGATTTAATTAAATCTAATTAACAGAATTCTAAGTCTTAAGATCAAATGGAAATTTGTCTATTTTTTTTGTTAAATATTTGTTTTGACAATATTTTTTTAATTTACGTAATGCAATTATTGGTATTCGAATTCGGGTTACGTTGATACGAAAAATGTAATAATTCGTTTGTTTGAGAATTGTTTCTATATTAAGTATATTACCATATTACGGTAT
>NW_013525292.1:1731201-1735974 GCF_000836215.1 Papilio polytes
GATCACTCAGGACATCGCTTCCGTTGTGTTACGTTTTATTATCTAAGAAACCGGATTCAGTGTAATTTTATGTATTTTTGTCATCGTCCTAATGTATTTATGTAATATTTTTCTTTTACTAACCTCGATTGCTTAATATTTGTTATTCTTATTTCTGTTTTTATATATGGATTTCGGTTGCACATGTATGCATTTTTTAATTTGAAAGTTTAAAAGAGGTCGAGAGTTCCCGTTTGATAGTGTACTTCCTGCTCTAAATAAATACTGTGTACAAATTGTTAAATGTTAGTACGAACCGATAACGATATTATAAAAAATGTCAAATCATTATGAATACCTTTTTAGCAAAATAGAATTATGGATTTTACCGAACCACTAGCTTTAAATAATTCCAACAAATCAGTACTTCTGTTTAAAATAATATCTATTGTTGTTTATTTGAAATAACATCATTTATGACATTTAGATTCCATTTAGTTTCCTTCAATTGGTAAATACCCAAGCGATTCAATAAAACCACATCCCGAATATATCCCATACTCAGAACAAATTCTGTACGTCATATAAAATAATTATTATTTGAGGTTAATTTAATTGCGGCCAATTAAACAATAGGACATAGGGACAGATTTGTAACAAAATTACATTTTGGTTTGAAATGTGAATGAAATGCTCTTATATTTGGCCACTTTATTTGCTTGTGAACCGACTATTGTAAAGTCTTATGCAATGTCTATAAAATATTCTGTAATAGAGCTTAATAAACTTAATTACAGTTTGTCGTATTGTGGTCCCCCTAGCCGTGCACGTGGGCATCGGCGTGGGAATGGTTAGTAAAAACTGAATTAGAACAAGCTAGCGTTTATGATAACCAACTGTTTACAAATGTAACATGTCTTATTAGGAGCAATCGGTTAGATCTTACAGACTCTATTAATAATTCTTTGATTAAGCTTTTAAAAAATTAACATAAAATCTCCTTTCGTAGAAGTCTGTTGTTTACTTTACCATTTATTTCATTAACTAGCTTTCGCCTGCGACTCCGTCCGCGTTGAATTTAAAAAAAAAACACCGAGTGTCCTATGTGTTCTTCCAGACTATCCGCTACATCTATGTTGTACTTTGTAGAGATCCGTTCAGCAGTTTAGATTACAAACTCTAACAAACATCCATCTACCCAGCCATTCATCTAAACTTTCGCTTTTAAATTATTTGTAAGATTAGTAAGATATTAGTATGAATTATGATTTAACTGTATTGTTGACCAATTAAACAAAAAACAACTGCCGACTAACCAACTGTTGTAAAATTGCAAATAAGCAAACAAGCCTTTAGTCAAAACATATGTTATAAGCCTTGACATGGATTTTATTCAGTCAGGTGAAAATAACATTAACACAAATACGTGTTTTTTAGATCAGTGTTCTATTTTAGAATTGTTTAATAAACCTAACGTATTATTTATGTTACTTTCAATTTGACAGCCTTATCTTGTTAATTAAGTATTTAGTATCAAGACCGTAACTCTGATAGATATTGGAGTTAATTATGAGAGTAGAGTAATTAGGTCAACTGAAGACTTATCGCTGTAAATTAAGGTGATAAATCTTATATTATCTAAGCGGCAAAGTTTAATCGATACATTTATATAATTTCTATCCCGTAGTCATTTTTCGCTGTCTTTATTTATAAACAAATGTGTATTTTGAAAAATTCTTAGCGTACATTTCAAGACAGAAGTAAACAGAGATTAACAATCAGTTATGTTTGTCCAAATAAACCGTAATCAAACATTGGAAATATGTATTTGATGGATAATCCATTTAATTTTTCTGTAGTAACAATTTGGATTTTTTATATTTTTTACTTTAAAGATACATATCTCAAAAATAAATGTTGGCAATCTAAAGTTCGCATCGGTGTCCACGGTCATATACGAAAATTGAACGGCTATAAATTACGAAATCACCAACCTATAAATGTCTTTGGCGAAAAATGATAAGAAAAAATGTCGACCGTCAATTCATTACGCGGCCGCATCAGCTGACGCAAGATGCCATTGTGATGCATATGGTCGCATCCGTTGATAAATAAGTAATTTTTGTCAGACTCCATATAAACTTATGTATGCAAGACTGGTCCTTATTAGTCCACTGAGAGAGGTGCCAATCAATTATTGCTTGATTAAGGCGGTGATGCCCCTCGGCCGAGCAAATTGGCATCGCAATGCAACGCACGGCCGGGATCTCGTCGTGGGAACAAATCTATACTGTTACTTACGCACTGCCCCAGGCAAGATAATAACACCGACCCAGATCTCGAAGGCAGTTAGCAGAAAACGCACAGTGACAACTTGCAGTCCACTCGAGCGCGCCTAACGAGGAGTCTGGATTGTTTTATCGAGAAATGTATTTGATTCAATCGAGATTGCGTACTTACTGTACACCCAAATCAAGTGTCACAACACTCGATACCGATCTGCATTCTAGTTTAGCGACCTTTATTATGTTTATTCAAATATTTGTAAATTCAGTGACAGTGGTATGCGAGCTTATTCGATCTGATCTGGTTATTTAATTACTTAAGCAATAAGTTTTAATAATTAGCCAAAAATGGGTTAACATTAAATTCATGCCGTTGTCCGAATAACTTGTTTTTGTACGGTTTAAAATTAAAGTTAATTAATATGATGAATGGTAGACAAAAAGTTCACCTACTTAAATGTCTTCATTTGGGTCGTCATAATTGCATGTATTTGTTGGAATAGTGTTTCTTTTTTGTCTGTGGAATGTTGTGGACTCGACAACAGATTTTTACGTTAAGTTAATCTTGAGACATATTAATAATTACTTTATGGAGAAATTTAATGCCGATTGGGTGGTCTTTTAAAAATGTAATTAGGAAGTCTAGAATATATTTGATTTTGAGAAAAAAAGTATTAGGACGTGATTGGCCCTTTCACTGTTAAGTAACGAAATATGTGGTTTAAAATTTTCTTCATCTAAAGATAAAAACCTTCTATAATTTACTTCGCGGCACTTTTGAAAAAAAACTTTCCATTACTATTGAAATTAAATAATTACATTTTCTTATTACAATTGACAAGAATTAACAAAAACTGACAGTCGACTAAGAAATATAATAATTAAGATAAATAAATAAGTAATAATTAGCATTTAACTGCAATTAAAATCAAGTTAAAAAACAAGTGTTATACAATTTTCACACGTTCAAGTGGTTTCGCAAAACCACTTCCGGCCAAGGGCAAGTTATCTGGCTTCGGTTATTGTTGACCTTATGAAACCTGTGTTGGTATTTTGGATAAAATTACATCGCGCAGTAATAACATGATTACTTATAGGTATTTACGTTATGCGCCAATCGTCATCGATGTCCGTCACTCATCACGCCTTGGACGTGTTAAAAGACAAAAAGTGGGCAGCGAATTGCAGCAGATCCATTAAGATTACCTTATGGTAAATGAGTGACGGAAATGGTACTTTATATCGACATGAATAATTTTTTTCAATTTTATAAACAAATTTATGATAATAACTTCCCACTTTTTAATATCGGACATCCCTGACTACATTGTTATTTTTCGGTTTTCATCGTGCAGTGTGAAAGAAATTTAATACCGTGATTTGATTATTTTAAAAATCATTGTTAGCAAAATCGATTAACAATATAAATCATAACTCATTTTCACCCTTATATAAGTTAACCGATTGAGAGTCTCATAATAATAAAGTTATCTAAACTTTGTTATGTGAACCATGTGTCACAAGATTACTCAGTATTAGTAACTTAGTAAGCGATTCGACTAAGTTTTTTATTAATTAAAAAAATCTTATGTTACTAATATTACGAATAAATGTGAAAGTTTAGATGGATGGATGGATGTTTGTTGCCTAAACGGCTTAACGGATCTCGATGAAATTTGGCACAGATGTAGAGGATAGTCTAGAAGAACACATAGACTACTTGCTTTTGTTTTTTTTTTAAAAAAAATTACACGCGGACGGAGTCGCGGACGGAAGCTTGTATTACTGTAAAGGTTAAATTTACAATAAAATGGGACGAAAAATTAGTAGCAATAAACTGTGTCATTTATCAAACGTAAACCCTAATAATAAATCTACATCGGAAGTATATAATAAATTTATCTTCCTTGCAAACAACCGTGAACGGTAATTGCAATTCACAAATCACCTTTGTACACAGTTAAAGTATATACAGGGTGATTCTTAACAGACATTTATTTGGCTCGTTCAAAAAACAACGACCACTGTAAATACATTGTTTTGAACGTATGGACAAAACTTGCCAGAAATTGGGTTTATACGTTTTTTACCCTTAAACGATTGCTATTGCAGCCCTCCCCACATAACCGTTGATCCGACCCTTAAGAATCATCCTGTATATGTATATAGTTACAAAGTTGTTAAAACATCTTGTTTAAGAAACCAACAAAGAATACGTTAATGTGCGAGTCAAGAGATTTTAAATATATTTTATTGAATACATACCTAACAATCGACTTGCCCTAACTCATATGTAATTGTCGGTGTATCACGTACTGTAACTTTGTAATAGTGCAGTCGACCGATCCTACGTGTCAATATGCCTTATTATTTTTCTTTCGCAATATTTGTATGCCAAGGACCCGAGGAAGGTCGCCCGCTAAAACGGTTATCTTTATGTTATCTGGACGAGGCACGTACTGTGCAATTTTGGTTTTCGGCGATTTGGTACTCGCGTCATCGTTTCAAA
>NW_013525292.1:1736010-1745628 GCF_000836215.1 Papilio polytes
ATGAAAAAAATGATCATTATTTAAACAAATGTTGAGCCACTTACATTACAATTGAGAATCTATTTTATTTGGGCATTTCTCCAAACTAGTATGGGCATCTCATGCTCTACATACGCTTTTAACGTTGGCACAAAGCAACAGTTTCAAAGTATACCGCTGAGAGGCAGCTTTAAAGTTTTATTGAAGTTTTTGCGTACAGGTGAGAAAATAATGAGTCGGGCGGGGGCTAGCGGGGGACGGGCCGGGGGAGAGGGGTAGAGAGGCGTCGTTCTTGACACAGTAAAGCTAGGAGTGCAGTAGGTGCAACTTGCGACCCACGCCGAGCTTTTTGCGCGCGCCGCGATCGCTATCCGCAACCGGTTAGGGCTCATAGTTTTAAGCTCAATGCAATTTAAAGCTAATGAGCTAACATAAGAACTCTTTTATGCGACTTTGTGAGAATGCATTAAATGTTTTGGTATTGATTGCCGACGGACCCGTGAGAATGGAGACCGGCATTCTTGTATCCGCTATTGGTAGTCGCTGGCAGAATAAACCTATAAAAATACTATTAAGCGGTCAGCTGTTTTGCGATTATCGTTCATCCTACCTCTTGGTATGGCGCACATTTCTATGACAGCGGTGTGGTTTTCTTCCTACCTATTTTAGCAACAATTAGATGCGACTATATTTTTAGATTTTACCGCGATTCGTGCTCGAGGAATGGCTGCGGCCGTGATTTATCGCGGTCTAAGGAAATTCGATTAAGATTGCCTTGGCGTAGGAATACCATGTTTGAAGCTATCATTAGACTATTGTTCAGTTCGATACATTCTTTAAATATATTTAGATATGTAATAGAAGTAAATTCGTGTCCGCAAATTGATAACGTTATTATTTTGTCACTCACAAAACGGATATAAACATATGGTTTTCCTGCTTCATGAAATGAACAATTGTATTTACATTGTAAATATCAGTCAGTTTACAAATCATACTTCATACTAATATTATAAATGCGAAAGTTTAGATGGATGGATGGATGGATGGATAGATGGATGGATGTTTGTTAGAGCTTGTAGCTTAAACGGATTTCGATGAAATTTGGTGTAGATGTAGTGGATAGGCTGGAAGAACATATAGGCTTACTCACTTTTTTTTTACAATCCACGCAGACGGAGTCGCAGGCGAAAGCTAGTATGATCTAAAACAGAAAAGTAATGTGAAAAATTCAAATACTCTTTTTATATATTATTCCCAGGATAACCTCAGATAAAAGAAAAAAACTTGGTCATAACAATTTTAATGTCAGGCATCGCTTCGATTTATATCCCATATCGGGCTCCGTAGACAGATTAATGAGATGGTTTTTTTTTGTTTAAGCAAAGCCTTATTAGTTTTACGAGTCTTTTGATGTATGCGCGCCGACAACGCGACAATATGTAGTGCAGAACATTATAAAACCCCTCCAACGGACGTGCCGCTAATTTACCTTTCTTAATAGTTGTGATGAAACTCCAATATGGTAATAGCAATCAATACAACAATGATTACGTCAAGTTTTGGCAAATGGAAATTTTATGCATGATAAAACATTATGTCATGGTCAGTGCTGGCTGGTGGTCTTTATAGACGGGCAAATAAAAAACATTTGTCGACAATAATAAAAACCTATTGTAGTATCTTGGGAAGCAAACACGTATAGTTGTTAAGAAAGTTATTGACTAATGATTTTTATGTTACTAGAAACGTGAAAGTTTTGTCTAAAACTAGTTAATCAGTGGTCCATTTGGTCAAGGCGTAAACTACTTTTATACAAACATGACCGATGGCGCAGGTCTTCAACCGAGACAAATGACTTCCCGATATCTTTTAGTCTTGATGTATTGAACATTCGGAAGTCTTTAGGGTTTTATTGCTTGAAATTATAACGTTGCCTCGAGATACATGCACACATTTGTGCTTCAATAATAAATTTCCTCTTTTCAAAGTCCCTGACCGCTTTGTAACATTTAGTACCATGTGTTAATGTCTGTTATTAGCTCTCAAAGCCGTTCATATTTTGTCACAGTCCAAGGTGATGATCATTATATAAAATTATTTCCTTCTCCTGTTCAAATGCCTTCATATCGAGACTGCGAGGTCATCGATCTCCATATCCTGCCGGCTCAACAATGGAACGTCAGGTCGGCCTTGGCAGCGCCCGGGGTCGCGCCAGCCACGCGGCCGCATCTCGCACACTCGACATTATCTCTGCGCATTCATTAAGCTCTTCTATCCTCGCGCTGATTAATGTTTGCTTATAATTTTAACGCCTTTGTAGCTTATAACGTTCAAGTTTTATCTATTGTCCGAATACAGTTATTAATGTCCTAAAACCAGTTCTGTTTGTATTGTACAATGTCGACGCTTTGTAATTCCACTTATAAAATTTCGTGGGACGTTTTTCTCTTTAATTGCCGTCATAAGTCAACGTTCACATAAAGCCGATTTTATTCGGTCCGCAGCCGGCGACTCTATCAGGGGAATGAGCACATGCTGTAGAAACAGCGACCGTTTAGTGAGATCTCCGCTGTAATGACGTATGGACGTTGAAAGCCTCGTTTTTTATAGTAGGTACCGGACGGCGGCTGGCATAGAAAGAAAATTATCTCGAAACGATGTCGCATACTTGTAATAATGTGGTTTTAAATTGGTAAATCTTCTACGCTAAAATAAATGTCGTCGATCTGGCACATGCTCCTAATTATAGTTCGCTTTTCGTTGCCAAAATGATTATTTCTATTTAGAAACTAAAAAGAGAACAGATATGTTGAATGTATTATTGCTAAGCTCTTGCGCAGTATCTATATGTGATCGGAGTTTAGCGCTGTTGTTAGGTATGTGCGAGTATTTATGATCTGCTGGTTCCAATAAATCAGTCGTCTCGCGGCCCTACTTGGGCAGCATTTAAATCATTGTATCGATAACCGGCGCATGGCACACAGGCGCACTCTATCATGTCAAACGCAAATGATATATTGTTATCGATTATAACGCACAAGTGATGACTGCATGTAACTTAATTTGTTAGTGAAAACACTTTCTTAGCTTTACTGGGATTAAAGGAAACAACTTTACTATATCATTCGAACAAGTAGCGCATGTTTCAAAGCTTTTGATTATATGAATACAACGTTATCCATTTCACAAGGCACCGTTTGACGGACGCACAGCGCCGGTCTCGGTTTGAACAATGGCTCGATTGTCAGCTCCTCCCTCGGAAATCGAACATCGCCGTGACATTCGACACGGCCGCCATGATTTTATATTGAAAACTACGACTTAAACCTAACCACTAATACTGAGTAATTCCAGATTTCACGCAAGTTAAACTTTTACCTGCTTTCGTTAAAATGTTTACGTACGTGCGTGATCTTAATGACTATTAACAGTTATGTAATCTGTTTACAAATCATTAGGTAGTATCGATCCGAAAAAAAAATAGGGAAACAATGCAATCAGTCGTGAGTTACAGACATAACAAATATACAAATGTTTATTTACATGTGTACTTTTATAGTAAACTTGCATTGTTTGTCAATAACTATTTTGCTCTCATTTACAAATTATACTTTTACTTAATTTGATAATTAAGGAAGGAAATATTTTAGCATACAATATTTTAAAGATTTTAAGTAAAATTCAGCACTAGTAACAATGATATTAGACGAACCATACTCTGCCTGATCTCATTACGGTGACATAATGGTTGAGCGGTGTATGTCAACATCTTGTCGATCTTACACAACACTCGTAAATCAGAGCTGTAACACCGCTGCTTGTTACGTTTACGTTTCACGTAATTATTTATGATATATTATCCATATTTTATTCCTGTTTACTAACGAATTTGTAGAAACATCATAAGAAATTAGATGTTCGATTTAAACCCGATGTTTTAAAATATCTTCAAGTTACCAAATACATTAAAAAGCTAAGGTCGTTGTGTTTTTACTACTGCCGTGACATTTACTGTCAAAGTTACATCTTATTTAAAGTTTTTTAGCTAAACTGGTCTATGCATTGTTTCGATACAGCGGCATATTGCTGTACTGTATTTATGGTACACGAGAAAAAATTAAAATTCAATAAACAGAAAGTATTGAATATCGATTATTGATTTGGTGGCTTTCCATGTAATTGTCAGCCGAAATGAAGGTAGCCGAATAAATAAGGTAGAAAGTATTAGTGGTTCGTACCTTGAAATGTAAATTATAATTTTATTTTGGTAATAACTATGTTTGCTATTGTATGAGATGTCATTTTAAAATGACATAATTATGGAGATAAAACTATTCGCCGTGTTGTGGGCTGCGAGCCGTTATAGTCGCGTTTAGGCGAAGACAGGAGTGCAGAGCGAGCCGGTGTGGGATCGATTAGTGAACCGGTCCCGGTGGCCAGTGCGTTGACTCCCGCGACCGCTGGCTGCGCCTGCTCTTGCTATGCGAATTGCACACGCTACCGAAGAGACGCCCTTTACTCTCCACCTTGCCTCCTCTGCGTCCTCTACAATCATTCGTAAAATTCCTTGGGCTCAAATTGATAAAATTTTCTACAAACCGTATTGTTCTTTTGTGAAATCTATGATATCCTAGATTTAATTTGATTTAATAGCATAAACTGTCAAGAATGCCTAATAATGTGTTTAGCGGACTTCCCTGTCGTTGTCAATGTCAAATGACAATAAAAACACGATACACAAAGCGTGAGTTCATTAACAACTGTAAAACGAAAAACCATAACATCCGGAATATAGAGAATCCGGTGAGTGTTGCCGGTATTTAGCGATCCCACATGCACTCTATTAAGATTGTAAATATATCAACTACTGTAACACAAAGCTTTTAACACTGAGCTTAAGCAAAGATGGGAAGTTTACGAACGAGCGTAACGTTTTGCAGAAATGTATCGCATTAGTTTCACCCCGTTAGTGGCACTTGCACTGGCAACTTCCATTGCAACCTCGGCCCGTTCTTGTATAATTGGTTGCAGGTGCGCCGTGCTGTCTCGCAGGCCACGTTTGCAGGAAAATATATATTTTTTTACCTTTTAAGAAGCTCTACCAATTCCATTTTAACGATAGGAATCTTGAAGTGCAAGTGCAGTGCGGAACAGATACTTTCTTAACAGGTCGTAACAGGAATTCCTGCTATCTTCTTGTTCTTATAGCCGTTGACGATATTTGTTTTAAAGCGATTTTGAATCGTGGTTTCTTTCATAAGGGTTATTCTAGTGTGATTTACTGTACAAAACTCAATGTAAAGTTTTCCTGTTTAAAAACATTACGTAAATACGCCTATCGTACTTGCAACAACAATACATTAAACGTCGTATTATTCCTACAGTCTAATTAAGGACAAGTGGGCACAAACAGGATAATGTTGTAAGTGATAATTTTATAAGTAATGTACGTCGGAAACTGTTAATGCTGTCAACTGTAAACAGACAGTCGTCGCTGATGATTAAACTTGATAAAGATGTCTGTACTCTGACAGGGTTGTTAAATAATATAATATGCAACATTGTTATTTAATAAAACATAACATGTATCACGAAATAAGTTCAGTAAACTAATAAAGTCGTGGCAAAGTGCAATTTTTTTTTATCAAATTTTGGTGTTTTCTAAAGTTTGTAAAAGTCAAGCAAACAACATGGACAAGATTGTTCAATAATTAGAACTTTATAGTATGTAAAAGGACTGTCACTTAGTAGCCCTAGATTAAATGCTCTAAGGTCCAGGAGCGAATGCGAAGGGAGTGCAGGGCGCGGACGTTGAACCGCGCGTGGGTCGGGGGTCAGCGTCGCGACACGCGGCCATTAGCGCGTACGTGCGCCCGCGCAGCACGACGCACCGCATACAAGCATTACTCACAAACTGCGTACTTGTTGTTACCTATCTTACAGACTCTGTAATGAACCTTGCTTCCTACTAGCTTCTACTTTAACGTCCTTTGTTATACAAGCTATAACCCACTCTTGTTGCCGTGAACAAAGACGTCTTATATTGATTTTGTACCAACATAATGTAGACTTATAATGGGCTGATCTCATAATAGCATTATTGTTCCATGTCCTATGAGAGCTCAGGTCGTATTGCGGACGATGGGTATCAACAAGTTTTTTGTCAAGTTGCTCGTACCTGTAGCTTTTGTCCTGCACATTTTATGATCGACGTGTTTTGCAATGACTAGCATTGGATTATCACCTATACACAGAATACATATAATATCGTTTATGTATCTTACCTTATAAACATCGTATTATAGTTATTTAAAAGAATTCGCGCGACTACAGTGTTATGTCAATTTCATTAGCTACGATGAGGGTTTGTTTATTTTATTGCTCATGGTAGCTTTATATGAGCCATCTGATATTGTTTTTTTTTTGGTTTTAATAATTAAAAGTAGCGGGTTAACAAATCAGATATTGCAACTTTGTAGCCATTTTAAAGTTGTAAATGTCCCAAAATGGCGCGGGGTGATAATTTACAACAAACAATAAGTTCTCCGGCATATTTATTATACTAGTTATTATCGATGTTCCCGCTTTTAGTAATCATTCGTCATTTCTTTGTTGTGAAGGTATTATCGATACAAAAGATGCCACGTACCATCAGGGTCACGTTTGTTTGAGATCTTCAGCAATTTCCATGCAACCGCAAATATATTTTATTATTTCTTCCACGTATGATGTGCTGAACGTATTTACATGTAATTATTGAGTTCAAACAGCAATAAGTTTTGTTTGCAACAGTGTTCCGAGAATCCGCGGAGATTAAAGATGTATGAGGAAGTGAGAGATGTAACATGAAACACGTAGTCATAATGCAACGCGGCTCGCATTACAACTTGTGGTTTTGTTTGTTTGGTCGGTTTCCAGCACCGGCAACGCCAGCAACACCGTGTGTTTATGAATTTAGACGGCCTTTGTCTAACATGTGTAATTAAATATGATCTGATAGACAGAACTGCTTATTCTTCTTATTTGTTTACTTTACTTGTTGCTATAACAACAAATTAGCCACAGAAAAATCATATCAATTAAAATTATTTTTACAATTCACAAACCTTTAAGGCTGAGGGAGGCATATGTAATTTAGTTTCTTGAAAAGATTACTAGCAAACACTAAGCAATTAGTTTGCTAATTTAAAGAAGCCCACACACTAATCCTCGCCCTCGTACCTCGATTATAGTTCTATTAATCTGATTCGAATCTGTACCACGCATCGGATCTGTATGAGTCAATTGAGAAAGTAAACCGTCGCGCATTGTTCCGAGTGGATGCGCGTCGCGACGCCGCGGGGGGCGGGGGCGGCGGGTACACCAGCTCTCTATTCATTACTCATCGTCACTCTTACGACTCTGTCTTCGTTAGTATACCACCGGAGGACGCTTATGCGACGTCCGAAGTTTACAAAAATAATTACATCTTTCAGGAGTAGTTAAACGTAGCAGCAGCGTAACTTCTTAAGAATTCAACGCTTGTTTATCTTATACATGCAAATTAAAAAACCTAGAAAGGGACCGAGCATATTGCCTTAACATTGCATGACCTTCGTTCTTTGAAAGCTTTTATTTATAAAATTCAACATATAGATCCACTCCCTTTTTAAATTTTCTGTGCTTTCATCATATGGGCCCTGTACACATGAGTGGGCCGTGCCTGTGCGTATCGGTTCACGCTCATTGAACGTCCATTTGAGCGTACTCACAACCGACCGATGCCTACAACGTGTATTTTAAAATGATATAAAAATACTTAAACTGATAAATTATTTTCTTATTTTAATAAGAACATACAGGTGTATATAAAGGCAAATAGGCACATGGCCATAACCCAAATGCGACCACCTGCAGTGTCGAATAAGACGTGTTTACTTTTACTGATACGTATACGTGATTGTTCTTTGCGTACCACGACGCCGTCTGGTCTCGTAGAAAGTATCAAAACGCGTGCAAGAACGCCAATTATAACGATTGTAACGTACCATATCGTTGTTTGATGAGCTAAAATTGATATTGCGTATTCTCACGCATAGAAACAGCCTTGTATGCAGACCTGGAAGGCGTTACATCTTACATTTTTAATCTCTCCGCCCCTGCTATCTTACTATGCGCCTAATGCTCAACATGATCAAAATGCACTTTGTAATTTATTCATGGGATATATTTTACATTGTAAAGTAATGTCGAATACATTTTAATTGATAGCTACATTAGTTACGTTAAAATGTGTGGTAACAAACATTAAAAAAAAATATACAGACGAATTTAGTACCTCCGTTTTTAGGGAAGTCGGTTAAAAACGCATTATCAAAATTAAAAAACCAAATCGACAAAACCGAGTATAATAGGGTATTATTTCAAATCCCGGACTGTTGATCATTGTAATGTTTGTTTACACTCACTCATTTTAACTATCATCGAGGTTCATATGTGTTTTCTAAAGTTGACATTGCATTGGAAAAATTAAAAACAAACAACATAAAATTTAAGGAAAGGTTGTTGAATAATTTTACAACTTTTTCGATATTACAAACAAACCTTCCAACACTAATGACTGTCGTAATGTGTTCCGAAAATATCACCCCGATTATTCATTCAGCAAGTCATTTGACACGACATAGTTTCAGGAATTCGTAGGTAGCACTTTGGCAAATTTTACGTCCGAAATGTAAAAGCATAACACTATGCTTATAGTACTCGAAGGTGATATTATAAATCTAAATTGAAAATCAATATTTATTATAATCGTTATTAAAAATAAAAAATCTAAACCCAAAAGTAGAAACTTGTTTGTATCATTTTAACATGCAAAAATAAAAATAAACGTTTTGATTGAACTTTAAAAGTAACGTTGCAAAAAGATCCTTCAAACTTTCAATTTGCTTGAACTGTGTAAGCAAAAGCGAACAAAAGCATGTACAATAAAATTACAAAAGTATATGTTGTGAATACCGTTTTCCTTGCTTTAAAATGTTTATTACTTATTACTGCCTTTCTCTGTCAAAATTACAAAGCGTATCATAATTTTTACTTTCGCTATTACTATGTCAATCAAATTGGATAAGAAATTTATAATTAGGAGAGACTAATTGGCGTAATTTGGAGATTTCTTCGAGAGGCGCTTCTTAATTAGCTGCTTCGTGCCTTTGTTTATAGAGCGAGTACGCAAACTTGAAAGTTTATACATTTTCACGTTAAGTATTAACTGTATTTTTATAATTTGTATTTTAAATACGGACCAGCAGCCTGTCATGAATAATAAAATATTTACTTTCCGGTTCATTGGCTGCATAATTTACCACAATCTAAAGCTAAGGCGTCTTTAATGCTGTGTTAATGGGATGAGTCACTGACGGCTGGTGCGACGTGTCAGAATAAAAGAATTCCCAATAATTGAAATCCTAGTACGGATCAATGCATAGTCATTTATAAATGAGACTTCGAGCCCTATAATGATTTATCGTTAACAATTAAAAATGTTTAAAAAAATATCTTTAATATTTCAATTTGGACTTCTTTGTTTTAAGTTCCCAAACAAGTTTATTACTCATAAATAGAACAAGCAAGCTCCGATACCTGGTAACACTGATA
>NW_013525292.1:1745741-1749638 GCF_000836215.1 Papilio polytes
TTTTGTCTCTTTTAGTGACGACGGAAGGAAGTATAACGCATGGATTTACCTGCCATGACTAGTTTACTCATTTATGTGGTTTTTTTATAATCAACTGGAAAGTTAAGTTTTAAGAATAAGCTGTGTCATGTATATACTACAATCGCTTTGTTTACCCTAGTACATATTGATTTTTCCTTATTCCTATTTATTTCTAAAGGTTTAAAGATATTGTGGTTTATCTGGCTACGTTGATTTGTTTAATTTTTCGCCTCTAAACTTAAAGCTCGCTACAGACGTTCGGTTCCAAACATAATTAGTATCAAATTATTTTTCAGTTCTAAATTAAGCAATTGTTTTTACATTTTGTTTAACGGTTATATTTCAAAATATGTTACGCGCACAGTAACCGTCTCGCAAGAGCGCCTCATTGTATTCATATGAGCACTAATCGAAAATAAAATATGCACATATACACGGCTTCATACATTCAATTAGCCACACTGTATAGTGTAGGTGAAGTCCGTTAGATTTTTTGCTGAAGTGTTTTGCGAATTAATCTCTGTTAAGCAAACGGTGTCTTTAACCAAATGCCAGATGCTATTAACCCATGCGGCGGACGGCGACGTGCTTACAAAATCTACCTCGTGCTTGTATTATTTACGCTACTATTAACCGCCCTTGTGCAATATTACGTTATTTTAAATATTCCGTTACGTTTTAATAATACTAAGATAAAACGGGAGAATCAAAGATACCCTTATTTGGTTTAACTTTTAATTTAAGATATATATAGACAATAATAAAACTAACTTTAAATGTGAACTATTCATCTTATGAGATCATCTCTGTAATTTCGATTTCTACAAACCTTGATTGTATCCAACCTTTGTTCATTTGCGATATTTACTAGCTACTTATGACTAAAAATAAACAGTTTATCCATGATCGGATAGTTTGGATTTTATGTTGTAACTTTATAATGGAACATTATTTTTATATGGAGGCAATTTGGACGGATGAACACGCTTAATGCAGAGCATGAAAATTTTTATAGTTGTATTCCTCGCGTTTATTTATGTTCCCGTAGTCTGTTGGATGTTTACGTATCGTTTCGAGGTACATGGAACAATGTCGCATTGTACGACGCACCGCGTAGGCCGACCGTCTACAACACTTGGATGTGGGTCATACAAATGTTACAATAATTAATTGGCAGTATTGTCCCACTGGCCGAATGTCGCTTCTCAGTAATGAAGTCTTTCGCTCATTGCTCGCCCACACTGATGTTTTCTCTTTGCTCTGCCTATATCCCATTCAATTGTCGACACAATAGAATGTCTTCGATTTAACACGATTAAAGATATGTAGAAACGAAAAGTTATAATCATATCCAGTTTACTGTGGTACACATGCTCGTCATTAAATAAATTAACTATGACGTAATTTGAAACGACTCACAAATTGCTACTTATTGTTGTAGTTGCATATATTTCACTACTAACTTTCCAGTAACCAGAGTCAATAGAATTTTTACGAAGTAATTGCACAAGAACCAAAAGTTGTCTTAAAGCTATTTTTACAGTTTAAATAAGAACACAGTAATAAACAAAATGTAAATGTTCTTGTAAAATGTGCGATTTCAAGTAATACAAATTTAAGATTTATAACAGTTAGTTTTATTATTGATTTTTAGTAGTTATAAAAGTCGTTGCCATAAAAGACTACGTACCTTTTGCTTGTCACCTTTACTTTCGAAACTAGTGACCGCAACGACGCAATGTCTCGGTAAATTGCTTTATCTAAAGCGTTCATCTCAAGCGAATAATGAGCTATCAATGCTGTTTGCCCTTTGTTTAAACAAAACCAGTTTTCAAATTCGTGAATTTAATGATGATAGTGATTTATGTTCGACCAAAAACCAGTAAAAATTGCAGTTCACTTTTTTAATACTGAACTAAGGGAATCTGGTAAAGAATTCCTTTTCACCTAACTTTGTACCAAAATGTTACATGGACAAAATTATAAATGACTGGTGTTCTATACTTTAGTACCGCTAATACCGTTGCTTATAATTTAGATTTTTTATGAGCAATCGCGGCGAGACAAAAGATGAATACCGGTCGTGTAATGAGTCCGAGTGGGGCTTCGCATGTAGGTAACGTGATCACCGAAATGTGGGTAATAAGAGCAAGTGTGAACTTAGACCGGTACAGTTAGCTCGCCTCGAGTCCTGACTCACCGACATCGACACAACGTCTCGCGTTGAGACTTTCGGCATCACTTGTCTTTGTGTACATAACCGCTATTCATGTTAATCATAGTCGTCTCTCGTCTTCACACATTGAACAAACTTTTCTATAGCAAACTTTGTGTTATTGTTTGTCTTTTCATGAATGATAACTTGTACCCTTTATTATAAGGAATTGTGTTACGTTTTCTATACCTTAAAGCTGTGAAATCAGATATTCAAAAGCCAATTATTTTATATCCAAGTATTTTGTAAACTAAAGATTGACTTGTAGGTTCTGTCATTCAGATTAAATATAAAGCATTACGTAATTTGTAATGGGATACGTCTAATTTAAGCCCATCTATATGGATCGATTGATTCGTGTTACGTTATTAGAATGTGAAGTTCTCGTTGCGAATGTGGTTGCCTTATCGAAGCGATGACTCGTCGCAGATCCACACGTGCTCGCGACTCATGCACTCAGGAAGTTGCGAGGCGAAACTTGGGCACGTTTTAGTATTATAGATAACCCTTTGTTCCGACTTGTTGCGTTGTGTTGCGTACGCCGACATAACTCGACTGTTTTATGTCCGACACACGCTTTGCATACGCGCTATCTCGATATTAGCATCTTAATATGACACTATACACATAATCTATTCAAATTATTGCCGTTACTAGTACTTAATTTATTTAACATGACAAATAAAGGCAAATCGGGACAACTCTCAGACGATTATGTTAATATCACACAACTGTTTCCTTTTTGGTCAAAAATAAATTCTGTATGTGGCCGTTAGTACGCAAAATGCACTGTGATGCCAGGTTACATTAGGCTTGGAACACGATTACGGAAGACCGATAGTTATCGACGTGGTTTTTGTTCAAGGTCAAGTGTTGTGAATTCCCATCGTCAAATGTTGATAGAACCTTGTGTTTATGATAGCGGCTATGATAAATTATGATGAGAAATGCCATCATGTCATTTTTGGGTTGGTTTTTTGGGAGTGTTATCAATTGCATCGTTTTGAATCCAATTCTAAACCACGTTTAAATAATTAATCAATAAATCACAAGAGTACAGTTTTTTGACACCCAGAATAGGTCGTATTCTAAGTGCGAAATGTTAAGTGCACTTGACGCTGGGTCACCTTATAACCCCGTATAACTGAAGGACTCTTGATGCCTAGCGGAACATGATAAAAATATGCATTACAATTCCTTTCGCCCACATATGACAACAAAGGCGTCGTAGTTTGCTATACTGCAATCTTTTGGCGGTGCGGTCGCGGAAGTGTTGAGGCTATACGCGCCCCTTGTAATACCGGTACGCATGTACGCATTTAACTTACAAAACGATTAAAGTCATGACTTATGTGGAATTGTAATAGCTACTAAGGCTCGTTTGTTTAATGATACGTGGTTCACCTTAGAGGCACGATGTTTTTTTGTTATAGAGCGTTTTTAGCTATTAAATAAATATTGTATAGAATTATTTCAGTTGTTTTCGATTTTTATCAATTTCAAATGGTAAAATTAGTCTCTTTCTCCCATGTTTTTAATTCTCAAGTGAAATTTTTAAAGGTAGTTTTTTCAACACGATGTACGTAGATCTTGATCACTTTTGTTTTCGAAGGTGTACGACGCTTGCGGCCTTGATTGCTATCCACCTACCCGTCTGCACT
>NW_013525292.1:1749674-1749883 GCF_000836215.1 Papilio polytes
AGGCGCGATGAGTGAATAATGCCAATCGTTTAACCTTCTTTAACGTTTCCGGGTTTGATGCCACGCTAGCAGTTCCTTGTTTGAATTTTTTAAAGGTAATCAGCGCCGGATATTTCGGATGTGTGAGCTTAAACGTTACACGACTTTATTTTAACATCGTTTTTTTATTAAGAACATTGATGCTAAAATCTCATGCTAAGATAGACGGT
>NW_013525292.1:1750202-1753658 GCF_000836215.1 Papilio polytes
GCTGTACCGCCGGGCACAGACCACTTTCTGCCCCAATTACCCACACTCGTTTAATAAAGGAGAGCCTGTATTGGGAAAAGCCTGTTTGCCAGCGCACTTAAAGATCCAATAAACTCGGTCGGCGCCCTTGTTACCACCATGTCTTGCACAAAACATCTATTAAACCACAATATTATCGTCTTTTTATATTGTTCCTAAAGTTCCATAGTAGGCAAATTCGCTGATACTAAACTGAATTGCATTTCAAGAGTTGTAAACCTAATTATTTGTTTTACGAGTGAAATCGCAAATGTATAAATTTTTAAACACAGTATAAAAAGCCATCTCTGTCGTCCCACTTGTCAGGGATCGAAGGACCTTGGATTGTCTGCGCTTTTTTGATTCCTTTGTAATTAGTGTTGGACATGACTGACAGAAGAAACTTGACGCGCACCTACATAACTCTCAACCTTAGTGTATTCGAGTTATTTTATCATCACTGTTCGTTTTTTAAAACGACTGAACGAAACCAGTTAAGTGGTTTTTGCTATTTTATTTAGCAAACCGACGTAATTATTGTGAAACACGTCGTTTCTGATGTTTTTTTTGCTCATTTTGTGCTGGCACTTTGTCTGGATCGGAGGCAACACTAGTGAGTCACAAACTGGTACAGGATCTTTGTTGTGCTTCCGAGAAGCAGCAACAACGGTCACGTCTTTGTGGGAAAAGGCTTCTTTAATGCAGGTCGATGGACAAGCAACAGCCCCCCACCTCAGCTCAGCACAATGCGTATACAAATCATTTGAATAATTGTATATCTTTATCATTAAAGTATCTGAATTTCTATAAAGTACATGAAATATGACTGATTTATCATCCGAAATCACATACACTTTCGAACTTTTAAAGAAATTTTTCATACGATTGTTAAAAAATAAACATCGTTAAGTAACTGTCAATCATAATTTTGTACATAGCGGTTACGGGTGTCGTATCTGATATATCTTGTAAGGTCCCATTCATTATTTGCACAACAGATTAACGACCGCGAATGATTTTATGTTTATTTACATTAATTTTATAAGTGAAGGTCATTTCTTGTTTGTGTACAACGAAAAGGTTGATATGGAGACATTATCCGTTAACTTCCTCGTCACTTTTTATGTTTCCTTTTAAAAGGGATTTCCACTCATTATATTTTTGTTTTGAAGGCAGATCATTAAAATTCATTGTCGTTAAGTACTGAATGTGAAAGTTATTTAATTATGTCTTCAATGTATTTTCTCAATATACATTTTAAACTATTCCTTAAGGAATTATTAGAATATATATTTTTTTTGTTTACGTTAAAATACACTCTTTGTTTTTGCAATACAAAGTTTTATTGTACATTTTATTATACATTGCCAGTTCTGAAACTTTAAAAAACTTCTACTCATTTATCGAAACAACTTTTAATTAGCTACGATAGGGTTGGTTTGAGAAAAGTTTTAAGTCTTACGTAACGCGAAATGAGATTAAATTTTGCTACTGCACTTAGCAGTACGAAGTTTTAACGTATACGTAAAATTATACTTAAAATATATGAACGCTTAAAGCACTTTTAAAGTTAAGTAATGAATGTGCATTTGTTGGAATTAAATTCCTTAAAATCGTCCTGGTAACCAACGACTACGTCAGTTTTTATTTTTAACGTCATCATTTTCAGTATGAGATTCTCCTCCAAGTATTTTGCAATTTTACTATCTTCTAGGTCAAGATATTCTGTTAGAAAATATTATGGATGTAAAAAGTCATTTAGTCAAGGATCATATTCAAACATACACTTTTATGTCAGTAATTTAGTCGCTGGAGTTATATTTTATAGCTTTTTAATCAAGTTTTCTTTAAAAATGGACAGAACTCCATAAAGGCAATACTTTAATGGCTAGCATGTTATTTATTCATGTTACGCTTGCTTTCTGTTTAATAATATATGATATTCTTACTATCGATGGAAAGCAATTAGATGCCTTCGAATAAATTAGCCGTTAGTGTTCGTTAACCTCATCAATTTTAGAACCGCAATAAAAACCATTACAACTACAGCAATTAGATACCTTTCTAAACATGACGCATTAAGAGTGGCATGTAAAAAAAGTGGAATAATTTACCCTAATTGACATTACATCCAGAATCAGGGCAGTTGCCGAGAATTGAGAATCATCGATGGACTAGATGACGAATCAATCGAGAGTAATGTTCGGTTGTGCGTTGTCGGTGCTTGACCGATTCTGACCTCAGTGATTAATGAACACCGTTAGTGCTAACTCACTAATGTTGCGTTAACTTTTGAAACATTTCCCGCGGCCGCCTCCTGCTAATGTACTGCTATTACCTCGGAACTTGCGCCGTCCATCACGCAACCAACTTCGTCATAGGTCCAATTGTCCATTTGTATCCTCCGGTTTCAGCATTCGATACTTTGATTAACTGATTACACTGATCCTATCGGAAACTTACCTAGAGTGTTCTATAGAACATTGTCTCCTTTGAGGCGACAATATTTTGACTAAGTTAAACTAACATTAGGTTATATCATCTGTCTGCATGAAAAAATCATATCTATATATTCTACGTACGAACACGGAACTAAATTAGACTGCAAAAAATATTTTTTTATCTATCTTTTGATGGACAAGCGTTTACAAAAGCGAAGCTCTGAATCTCAAAATTCCAGGAAGTCCATGTACGGCTGCTATTTTGATGGATTGTTTAGATTGTGTTTGACTCGCGCTGACCCGATCAGCTCCGACCACCTTTTACGGTAGCGGCTTAATTTTATGTTAGTAAGCGATCACTTTGTGGTCACGAACAACTATAATTCAGTGTACTGTGATCTGTTTGTACACGATACCCTAACGAGCTTCCTAAACATCATTTTAAAATGACAGTTTTTTTTTTCATATTGGACTGTTTGCATCAAAATAATCAATCAGTTCAACGGAAAAAGCACCCCTTATCATAGTCAGTTCTGATGCGATAACCAATATTTAAAGTTTTTATAATTATTTTCTAAATATTAATACGTGGTTATATAAATCAGTAACATTAAATTAGGGATAATTGTAACAAAGTTCCACAACATCTCACTAGTAGAAATCCATAAAAATACACAATTGTAAAGTCTTAAAGTAAATTACTGGTTATATCAAGCTTAGGATAGTTGTAATAATGTAACAGAACACGATTCCATTGTTAAACCAGGCTATGAATCCTCGATTATCACAGGCCAGTTCTCAAGCATTGTTTTCCAAAAACTCGAACGATCTGCCCGCTCCGATGATTAAGCGGTCTCGTCCGTCGACCGATTTTTCTTTCGTTAGTCTCAGCGGCCTAGTAAATGAACCATTTGGGTCATTGGACCTCGCCGTTTGCCGCCTCCGGTGTCATTATTTTTTTGCTGCCGTTTTCTTGCCGGCAATTGTATTGGCTGAC
>NW_013525292.1:1753668-1756396 GCF_000836215.1 Papilio polytes
AAAAAAAATAGGATTTAGGACCATTTACCTTAAATTAATAGTAGCCTCTAAAATCTACTAATAATTTTATGTTAAAAAATGCAATTATTACTACACTATATCCTTTTAATACAGAAATGATTGTCTGAGAATTTTATTGAGGATAAAGTATGTATTTAGTGCGGTACGGAGCTAACGGTCCTAAGGACCACGATGAGTTATTCACTAACAATGCCTTTCGGCAACATCTTTTTAGGTCACAGGGTCTCTCAACTTGGCGAGTCATTCGTAAGCCACTGAACTCCCGTTTGTTATTAATTAGTCTCATTTACTGCATCTGTAATATGTATATTTTTCGATCCAACACGATTGATAACTAGGTTAACATCAATCAAAAGATACCAGTCAAGCGTATGTAGCAATATGTTTTGGCAATTGCACATTAATACGTACATATAAAATGTGTACGTAAATCATGGCAATTGTGTTCAATCTGAATATTCAACCTGGGCTCCTTAACTTAATGTCGACCCGCTCTCTAATTTCTCTCCCCGTCTTCTTATTAATCTACACATTTTATAAGGTCATTGTGAACTATTTACATCGTGGGTAAGAGATCATGCAAGCGTATCGTAGCCTTAAAGCTGGAGCCTGTGAAATCATGTGAGCGAATAATCGTCGGCAGTGACACACATCACGGTCCTGTACGTGCCAATCTCGCCTCGGACATAAATAAATATTAATCCAGGCGTTAAATAATATCGTCCGCATGTTTGCCCACATCTAGCGGCGCTTAGACCTTTGGATTAAACAAACGGCTACACTAATCACGGACTAAGTCAACTTATATTGTGTGTGTATTTGTTTCCACGCATCGTAATTGGGCAGAAATACTTATGAAAGCCGTCAAATGAAATGTAATTTTACTTAATTTGCGGACAGCGCTTTAGAAAATTTAGTTAAAGACAAATATGTATGCATTTTAAAACAGCAATTACATTGAATTTGTGTTAAAACTTAAAATGTCATACCTTAAATAAGAGCTGAGTAATCTCCAATGAAAAGTAATTAAAAACTGCTTTTTGAATACTGCAACATTCAAAGTCGGAAATGTAGCATGTTTATGTGCAGTAAACACCATGCCGTAGCTAGTAGCCGCACAGAAAGCCACTATCCTTTTATGGTCTGTTACTGCCATGGGGGTAATGGAACTTTTATAGTGCACTATGCAGTGTTTACACTTAACATATGAATGTCTAATAAACACATATATGTAAACATGTCTGATATTAGGTACATTTTTGATGCCACATTGATTTCTATTGATCATTATTTTATATTACATTGTGTCCCTTCTTTACAAATGTAATCCTTTTTCACACTGGACCGGAATCCATGCTTCATTATGTTTTTCCCTACCTTGGTAGGTTCCACAATCGTTCTCATTACTTTATGTACAGGTCTATAATCTCATTGTATTAACTTAAAATATGACATTATTTTAACCAAACAATAAATGCCAAACGATCAGACAATGATCTATACCGTCTATCTATGCCTCTATGCCATTAGTACTGTCTGTTCGTTTGTGTTGTTGTCTTTCTATAGCATGACAAGCCTATCAATTGATAATACTCATACTATATTCCGATTTGTTAAGTTGTTTAATTTTATTTAAGTAATTCAATAAGCATATAAATAATGTTCTGTGTTGTTAAATAGTTGGCGTAAAAAATTGTTAAATCAAACTGAAAGTTTAAAAGTGGTATTTCTTGGTACAGCCACGTAGGCGAATTATTTATGTCTCAACTTCCAATTGGCTATTAATTTAATTTGTTTTTGATATTACTTTCGTTTACTTTCTCTCGCCTTTGATTTCTTTCCGACAGCTATTTGTTATTGAGGTAGGATATAAGTGATTTATAATTTCATAAAGCTATGTCCTTAATTTCTTATTTCATTACCTATAATCAAATGGTAGTAATAACTAATCGTTTATATCTGTCACTACTAGATAAATTTAATGCATCAATAAATGGAAACATTGTGTCAATGAATAACGAGTAGTCTATGTTGCTACTTTTGGTGGCAGGGCAACGGGCAGCACTGTTCTCGTACATTGCAGCACTGAAATACGATTAAATGCAATTTGCAATTGTTTCGAAACTAAAGTGGCCTTGTGCTTCGAACCGTTCGCAATATTTTCGTGATTTCTTTTTGTTTACAAAAAACCATTTACTTAATCGCACATTTCCTGTAGCCATTAAATACTAATAATTACCATTTAATTGTTTCAGGTACTTGTAGTCTCAGTATATAGCACGCATATTAAGGTGAGGTCTTTTAAAATGTCCACAAACTTTGTTCATACAATGAACAATATGATAGCGCAGCCTTTTATCGTACTAAAAGTTTCTACTACTAAAAGTAAAGTTTAGTACTAAGTACTAAAAGGAAAATAATCATTACGATAAATACCATAATTCCCTCTAATCGCAGACATGTTATAAACATGTTAGATTTTTTTCAAGTTGTATATTTATAAAGGACAGTTCGTAACAAGTTTCCGATAGGTTTCCATTCCTTTTAAAGGATAATTTCCGCGTCTCGATGTAGTTTATTAGCGACGACGTTAGTGGATGCAGGCCGGTCGTGGTGTCTCGGTAGCGAAGGTCGGCTGTGTTGCGATTGCGGCCCTAGTGCCCGGAGATAGAGTCACAGGCGGCGTGGTGCGGTGCGGCGCGGTTGT
>NW_013525292.1:1758007-1758469 GCF_000836215.1 Papilio polytes
CAGCCGCTCCACCAACGGGATAGACATACAGGAAACTCTAAAGAAAGGCTGTGATAAAGGATTGCACGGTAACGATATAAGCTACGGTGACTACTTGAACAATGTTCCTAAATGTAAAACTAGTTTTGAAAGTAACTTCCTCAAGCAAAGTCAGGAGGAGCGTTACAGTAAACGAAACGGGTACGAAACGACGTCGAAGCGCGTCGACAGAGACATTAACTTGAACGACGTCGAATACGGCAGCCTTAACGGCGACACGTATGATTCTTTGAAGTATTCGCGAACTGCGAACGGAACAGAATCAGTGCAATATAAAAGTTACGGTAAAATAGACACCGTTAAAAGTAAATTACTCAACACAGAGGGGCCGAAAAGCGTAACGTCTTGCAACGGCGAGAAAAACGGTTACGCTATGGCGGAGCGACGAAGCGGACGCGAGCAGGCGCGGCTGACAAGCGGGCC
>NW_013525292.1:1758617-1765712 GCF_000836215.1 Papilio polytes
CTCTGTGCGCCAGGAGCGAGTCTTTAAAAGCAAGACTGCTAGGTAGGGACGGACTCAGCGCATCGCAACTGCATAAAAATAGAAAAAGTGGAGCCCGCTGCGAGCTGTCCTGAGTTCACAGTACGTCGACTTGCGCTACCGGTCTTAGGACAACAGCGCATTGCACTCTATTTAGATGTATTACTTTTATTCTATATCTTTATCCAGTTTTATCACTTCCAGGCACAAAAATTTTAACGCCACATCAAATAGTGCTATGGTTTTGTCAGTGTTAACATGAGATTATTATTCTAGTTACAATTGTCATTATTGCACAAACACAATGCGCGTGTATCGTTATAAGAAATTTAGTCATTTGCATTAATACCATGGTATGCAGAATACCCAACATCAATGCTTTTTAAAACATACATAGATTCAGTCAATTCGTACATAATCAGCTAACAATTCGTGTATTTGAGCCGGCACATTAATCTTATATCGGTACGCCCCTGACGTGCCTATAAATCCAATTATTGTCACATCACCGAGCCTATATACCTGAATTATGAACCGCGGTAAGGCAGCGGGCCGGGGCCTAGCCGAGCCGGTTGTGCAAAGACATTGCACAAGCCACCGTGACTCACCACCGAGCTTTATTCCCTCCCTCCCCTCAGACATTGCTAAATATCCTTTGCTAATTATCGCGTCACGGTTAAATGAGTACACACTCATCAATGTATAGAAAACAAGACGTTAATGTACGCCAGTAGAACAATAAGAAAGTTTTTAAAACACATACAGGTTTCCGCTTTGTTTTCCATTGTATTAACTTTATGCATATCTATAAATTTTCAAACATAAGCAAATATTCGAGCGCGGTGGGCGTCCCGCGCAGCGACGGCTTAAAAGATTCGTCTCGATAGCATTTGGTGAATGTTTCAAGGTCTCGTCCTGGTTTATACGGCCCGTTTAGGATTTGTCAACCCGGTAACCGTTCTGACGTAATTCTGACTTTATTGTCTACATTTTTGTCCGAACACGTCTTCTGCAGTCGGACATTCAACTGCGAAATTTATGTTACATGTATTTTTCTTTGTCTTCTATACTATCGAAGGACTGAATTCGATGTTTATGACTCGATGCATGAGGTGAAAGTAATGTTCAAACTTCTTAGTGAGATTTGTAGCTTTCTCACACAAGATGTGAGATATTTTCACTTCACAAACTCTTTATTCATGTTTTTATGTATTGCTAGCAAAAGCCGTACGTTCTAGTTTGTGATTCGAACACGGAGTCGTAATATTTGCTTAACCTTTACTTTCGATTTGTAAACACCAGTGCTAAGGAGATTTTTTTTTTTTGTAAATTAACAATAATGTTTATACTTATGTAGTTGTATGTGTACAAACTCATCAACAAATTTGCTCTAGTTTCCAATAAGAACGGAAACTTGCGTACAGTTATTTACAGTAATTACCATTACAGCGATAACCGGTCACGAATATATGACCGAAATTTACAACCGTATCATTGACACCTCATGTTTTTTGCATACCAAGAATATTTTCATTTTGCATTACCCACGCACTACTTAAATATTGTAATGTTTAAATTTTATCTTTAATCAAAAATGGTGTAGCCGTAACTTCGCTATTAGATTACGAATACAATGGCTGTCTGTGTCTAGATTTAGGCATTACTCAAGCTATTCAAAGTCGTCTCTACAACATCTAATGTACTTGTACATAATTATTTTAGTCAATCCTTAATGTCTCAGTTAAGTCGTTACCATTACCATTTGTACTCGTAGTTTATTACCTCTCCTACTCATGATTTTTGTATTTATTAGTTGTGCCCGCTCTTTAACTCACTGGAATGTAATTAAGTGAAATTAATGATTATTCCTATCCATCGTTTTGTTAATTATTTTTAGTGCATACCAAATTTAAGTTAAAGCTGTTTTGAATTTTTTGTTTTCCAAATACAAAAGAATCAATCGAAATATGTAATTACATAAAGAGTGTGTTTTTATTCATTTTACACCTACATATTAAATCGTACTGAGTCACATTTACATTTTCCGTCGCTTATCTCAGACTATTATTTATTTATAATCTCTTATCAAGATTTGTTTTGAAAAAAAAACTGGTTCTAAGTTTCATCTATAATGGGACCAGCTACGCGTTCAGTTGGGACGTTTGTCAAATGTCAAACTCGGTTGTATTGCCAGTCGACTTTCACCTGCACGTGTACAGTGTACGGTATAATACCCCCTATATTATGTAACAATGTCCCCACGAGATGCAGATCGATATGCTAAGCGTTTGTTTTGTAAACGACGACATGCATGCATCAATATTGCACTTCCTCTCTATGTTTGCTTTTTAGAATTCAAGATAACTGTCGGCTGCAGTTTGTTTTGGTATAAACTAGCTTGACAATATTTTGTCCAAGCTATGTAGTAACGACATTCCCAGTTATAATACATTTAAGACTTTAGTATCGTATTCTTAGTACTTGACATCATATCATGCTAAAATGCAAAGCGTTCGGGAAGAAATTGCTGCAAGCTGTGATTGCTAGTTGATTGTTTGTCAAAAATATGCTACTTGTGCATTGTATCGAAAAATCTATCCTTAATTTTTATTTAATGTCGTCAAAAAGCTTTGTTATAAAAAATATATTTTTATTTATGTTTACACATAATCACACGTGTTATGTCTGGTCTATGTTGTTATTCATTTTTTAAACAACGGTGTTGCTTTTTGAAAAAAGATACATTGTTACCTACGTAACTGTTCTACAGCTCATTGTTTTAGATAATAAATATAAGGGAAAGGAGGATTTTTCGATAACTCATTCTTTCCACGGGCAATATACAATTTTGGTATTGGCATTTTTTGTTAAATTGTTTAGCGATAATTATAGTTTGTCATTGACCCACCGTCGCATTGGATGGGTCAACGCGGCCGCGTGGTGACATATCTTGCGGTGATCAGTCATCCAGCGCGCCCTTGACTACCATCACGACGCCCACTCCAATCGCTTCTTACCACTATAAACGTAATCGTGATAATCCTTAAGTATAAACATAAAAGTACATTCTGCACTACCCATTTACAATCTTATGGACACAGGAATTGAACAATATGTACTCAGTTCTATCAAAGTCAATGATACTTTACACGTTTCACGGTAAATAAATAATTATTGAAGGCACTTATCACGATCAAATGTAATACAATCTTATATCTGAATTGTTAATTATTAATCTGTTTTCAATAAATTTCAATTTCAATCTATTTTTTAGGCGTTCATACAATGCTAATTGTAAAATTTTGTCGCGTATCACTCCAAAGTGATCTAATTCAATAGACTCTGAATAACTAGTCTCCTTGACCGGACGCGGCTCGCTGCGAATCGAGTCGCATTGTGAGAGCCAGCCTCGAGATTTCGTAACCGGCACTGCAACGAGATCGATCGATTATGGTCATTGTACAGGCGTTCCAATCTCGCGCCACGGGTCGACCTCTGAGCACAGCGGCGCGCGCGCCGATTTCCTTACCTGTCATATTGTCACTATTGCGACTCTTTATTGGGTCATGTAACCTTTAATCGCTCGAATGTGCGCGCCCGCTGCGAATCACCGCGCTGTCTGTTGCACGAACGCACTCGACCGAAAGTAAAAATACCCCGTAACATTAGGAAACATGTATCACGACGAATCGAAACAAGATGATTCAATGCGTGTTGTCTGCGTCTAAATATAAAGTACCGTTGTGTGAATACCGTATCTGCTTGAATGTTGACCGCATTGCGATTTAATGATTTTCCTTCATCGCGCTTTCAGTTAACCGTATTTGCACAATTACCTTAACGGCTCAAGCTGCTGTCGGTCCATGTTAGAGTTATGAATACTGCGTAACACCTTCCTAAATACAGACAACCGTGACCGGTTCATTCTTCACAATTTTAACCAACGTCGCGTGCATTGTGCGGTGATTGCTAGATGGAGTGACTGACTACAAATCTTGATAACCGAGCATTCCCTTCGAGCTTTTATAGTGACAAGTTAATGCATTTCGCCTCGTCCGCAACGACATCTATTAATTACTCAATGTTCACTTTGAATATCAATTGGTTAACGGTAACTTCGTGACGATGCCTTTAGTATTCACTTAAGATGATCGAGCAACGTAATAAGTCATTGAATCGGAAACGTTATCAACGCTAGCGTTTAGAAAATGCTTAATGGCGAGTTTTCGTGGAATATTCACACGAATTTCGAATTCTAATGTTGATGAGCGATCGAAAGTGAGTGTTCCGGTGTTTGTCATGCGTCGAGCGACGCCGGGTGACGCGCGTGCCTTGCTTCACCGTTGACACCGGCGCTGCTCATTTTAAGGCACTGTCACACAAACGATAAAAACATAGCAAATGAACTCTGTTTAAATCAAAGACATTTAAATAATATATAGACGAGGCATAGTGAAATAAAACTTTCAACGGTACTTTCTCTGAAAGGTACTATATCAGTTGTCAAGTTTAATACGCTACCTCGTGTCTTTGTATTGGCATATAATAAATAATATTACAAAATTACAATTTTAAACATTAATAAGCTCCATCTTCTGTTATAAAATAAACTAACTAGTCTTACAATATGAAATATAAACATTCATAAAATATTGTTTAATAACACCTATTAGCAATTCATTTAAATACAATTAACTATATTGACATGTGTGGTTTTGAGGATCTATTAATAGATAGCGTTATTGAAAATAATGTGACTATACCTCCTCTGTGTATTCGAATTTCTTTGGTTTATATGACCTATTTCCTAAATAATCAATTAAACTCTCGTGAAGTTAAGAAAGTTAGTTAATTTTTATTTATTTTCATGTAAAACAGATTTGTTAACTTTTTTACTCCAGAGGTTTGTGTGTCATTGCCTTATTACACTGGCGACCCTCATAGTGGCATCGCACCTGCACATTAACTCATTTTCCGGCTCAAGTGCCATTAGTGTCATTGAATTTGTTGAGATTAATTTCATGGTGGCTCTGTAATCATTCACGGTGTTGACCTCGTTGTTGGCTTTGTTGCATTTGAATCATATTTTCATTTAAACCCACATAAAGTAAATAAAAAAAATCTTATTTTGAATTATGCCTTAATTTAAAATGTCTTTTGCCATCAACATCTTTTACCCAAGTTATTTTTTTAGTATGTATTAAAATATGTATTAGAAAGTTACATTATTCATAGAACTAGGCCAATTTTATTAATAGGTACTATGCATGTTCACTCTTTAGACTAAAACGATAATTTGCTGTCATTAAATGATTTAAAGTGAAACTCTTTAATCTTTGCCTTTCTTCTTGGATGACGCAATTGGGGACTTTGATTTTTTTGATGTATTAACTTATTCAAGTCAATTTGTATTCTATCAACGATATGTTTTTCGAAGCATATGTGTACTTTGTTACGCAATAACCTTTGGCAATCTAGTTCATCTACATTTAGAAAATTGAGGAAGTCCCCCCATCATTAAAATGTATATGCCTATAAAAGTCGACTTTCTTAACGTTACATTCCTTTATTAGTGCCGATACACATTTTAGTAGCACTTTTATTACTGAATATTAATTTTATTTGCTATAAATCTAAGTTATTGACTTGTTTGATTAGAAATTCGTGAATTTCGTCCTAATTTTAGATTTGACATTGTTTTAGAATAGGGGACTACATAATTTTGAACAACAAACTCGATTTTGAAAAAAAAATAAACAGCTATAGACTTTTATTTTTTATTAAATATCTAAGCAATCGAGGGTCACGTTGTAATGCCTACACTGACCTGTTTCATACATGTATACTTGTAAAATAGAGGGTATCACATGTCGCGAGAAACGTCGAAGGTCTACGTGTACGTGGCCCAAGTTCAACCTGTCGGCTGTCGCTAAACAATGTGACATAACGCCCCAGCTCGATTAGACGCCTTCGCAAAGCCTTTTATACGCATAGATTTTTCAAAGGCCGTCCTGAAATGGCACTGTCAACTTATGATGCAAGTTTGCAATATTTATATTATGTTATTTGCTATTTGTTCAATGTTGTTTCACAGTAACTACGACTGTAGTCGTCTATACATTATTTTTTTTTTTCAATCCTACTTAAGTTGGTCGATCATAAGGATGTAGATATTTTGGTAGACTCAGTTATTATGACATGTTTGTTGTTATAAGCATATATCAATTTATAACAAGCAGTATTTATATTATAAGTAGATTACAGACTAATTATATTATGGTTGTTTGCGCAGTGCAACCGCTGCAGTCGGCGATGCTGCGTCGCAGTAGACGCGCGTTTTCTCACACACGTGGTTAGCCGCGAAAACTAGAGCTGTCATATGTTAGGGATTTCATTGTGCATATCGGGCTAAGGGTCGACATGGATCTTATCGTGTCAGAGTGGATGGTGTAAAACAAATCACTTTTTTAACTGAAGATCAAAGTGTACAAATGACTAGATGTTTCTATGTCGAAGTCCTCAAGAAGTCATGGTCTTTGTATTTTTGCTCGTCAGTGTTCAGGTCTCCGTTTATTGAAAGTTGGCAGCCCCAGCGATAACCGAACAAGACATGTTGTTTGCTTTACTAAAGAATCTGTGTTCTAACTACAATCAAATTGACTACGAGATAGCGTTTGTATTGCGTGCTTGCTGGTGAGTTTGTAACACAAATATACCAGACTTAACGAATTGTCCATGCAATTGCCTCTCTTAATATTATGTCGTAAAAATGTGTAGGCAATGTTTAAGTATCTTGAAAGGAATTTTCAGGTCTGGATCAAGACTCAAAACATTAGTTACATTTTTGTTAATGAAAACGTTTAATGTTTGAATTTTTTCCCTATTTAAATTATAGCCCAATAAAACCTGACACAATTAATTTTACAAAGCACTGAAGGTACCGCTTAGTGTAACTGTAAAATACAATAAGGTGACGTGTGACGCAAAAAGGTTCCGCCGCAGGCTGCGACTGTGCGCCGCCGGCTGTTTTGTAATGTGTAATGATGGTGCATGTACCTCGACAAGTTGTTGAGATGC
>NW_013525292.1:1766917-1778622 GCF_000836215.1 Papilio polytes
GTGCATCTGCTACCGGCTGACACGCACCCCAGCGACACTGCACTCTCCTGTGCTCTTCCCGATGCTTTGCAACAGATGAACAACGTGGGTGTACCGTGTGAGGACTTGTTTGACAGCCAAGCGGACAATCATACATTCTGGAATAATTCTTGTGCCGATCCACACCTTTCACCATTGTTACGACGGACTCACAGTTTTGACATATCTTATGTTTATGATAGTAAATGTGATGAAAATGTCGAAAGTGCCTGTCGACTCGGTCGATCCGAACCCGACCTGTCAAAAATTGGACTGTTTGTGGAAGCGGAGGTTGCCTTAGACTGCGGCCAGATGCAACCGCCGCCGCTGGTGTTAAACAACCCTTTCTACGACGGTTCTTTTGCATTAGATCCGTCGTTACTTAACCAATCGATGGTGGTGCTACCCGATAATTATTTAGCATTTGAAGATTCATTTGTTCCAACGTGGGATTATAAGCCCGAATATTTAAATAATACCGAACTAAATTCTGAATTGTACTACGAAACATTGCCTATTATACCTACTAACGATCCATGGTCTGTATACGGACATGATAATTCAAATTACAATTATTATTCACCACAATTGGAGGTTCCCACAGATGACGGAATTCAATACATGAGGTTTAATGATTTAGAATTTGCTTTACCACAATACATGAACTTGCCGGCTGAACCACCAGTTGAATGTCTGAAACACGAAGCTAAACAACAAGAACATATGAGTACGCAGGGGGATACAGATAGTCTTAAAAATGTCAACGAAAATAACATAAGTGAGCTACAAGTATGTGATAGAGTTAATATAGAATCAAAAGGAACAGCACCTGCCGATACCGTTGTTGCTGTGCCAGCAAATGAAGACAACAAATGTAGTAACATCGACACTAATGCGAATAGAGAATCCTCTCGTAGTGAAGATTCCCTCAACGCTGACATATCTAATGACATCACATCTAGTTTAGCATTCGTACCGAGTAGTAAAAGCTCCCAAGTGGCTAACGCCAGAGATGACACGAGCGACGACACCTCCCCTTGCTCCACCGACTATCAGGAGGCATCAGCTCTCGACCTGGCGCAAAGTCTCGGTGAACTCTCCAGTTGTGGTGACAGTACTGACTTTTCTCAAAGCAGAGACGATGTATCTCCCATACCTGAAGCACAAAATAACACCACTTCCGTTGTTGCCAAAAATGAAGAAAACCTACTTAGTGGCCCTCACGTTCACGCTTCAGAGAAAACTTTAGTCAAAGTGCCCCTCAGTCAATTACCATCCATTCCCATTCAGGACCATTGTGCGTCATCGAAAATACCTCCGGTACCTAATAATTTGTCAAATGTAAAGTGCTTGGATGATAATTCGGAAAAGGCGCAGACGCAAAAACAATCGGTCGTCGCTGAGCCCATTGTATACAACGATAAACCACCTACCGCACCAAGTACCTCCACCCCAGCAGGTTTTATTGGTGTTAATAACGTAAACGCTGGCGCGTCCCATGTATCACTAAAGCATCCCGTGCCTCCCTGTGTGCCGGCGGCGTGGCTGACGGCAGCGCCTCCCATCCAACGTGTTAATGTACAGAAAAATGTGCCTCAAATCTGCATTCAGAACGCGGAGGGCCAGGCGAAAGCTGCGGATAGGGGCCCCCGGGCAGGCCAGCAAGCGGCCGCGAAGGCAGGAGAAACGGCCGCCGCGGACCCTCAGCCGTCCTGCTCGTTTGTGCCGCCCCCACCCCCTCACAATATACAGCTCAAACCTGACAAACAACAAAAAGAAGTCGAGGTCAGCCATTTTTTCAATTGGTTTAGGCAATAATTCGATTGACTTTTTCTCAGTTTAAAGAATGGAAATTACATTGGAATAATTAATCAAATTATATATGCGAACTTAATAAAACCAGCGACTGCGCAATGCGCTGCCAACGGCACATTGAGACCGTTGCGCATCTATTTTAACATTATTTTAGGTCAGGGATTCATTCAAAACGTATGCTTTGATTCGCGATTTTAAAAAAATCTACTTAACTACGAGCCTCGGGTTTGTTTGCTAATACGATATTGTATTAACAGTTGATTTTTGTCATGTTTTATTTATTGTCATAACCTGCATGCGATATCATAATTGACTACTGCTATCTCTCAAACATATAAAACTAATATTGATATTGTTTGTGTATCCACAATGTCAACTAATTGTTTTCATTTAAACAACCCATTAACACGATTCCGTATTTCATTATCGCGTGTGTATCAGGCATATATACACATGCATGAAGTCGATAAACAATTTGGGATGTATAACTGACGGAAATAGCAGCAGCAGCTGGCGAGATCTATGAAATTCGAATGGCGGCCGCTAGATGGCGCCACGCGCCGCGCAAAACATGAACAAGCCACAGAAATAGCCGGGATCACCTTCACCTAGGCATGTCGAGTGAGTTTCCACCAAATAACGGAAAAATTACTCAGTTCTGAAATATTCATACCGAATCAAGTATACTTGTGTTATTATTAATTTTGAGAAAATCTACTTACGTATATGTTAAGCAATTATACCACCAACGTCATTATCAATGCCATGTTGGTTTCGGTTTTATTAGTGAGCGTGCTACACTGGCTGGTTGCGGACACTAATAAGCAACACTCACGTGTTACGCCATGCAAATAGACACCGTTATCGTATGAGGAAAACATAGCATCATCAGTCGGCGCGTCCACAACAATGTAATAGCGGCAGTATCACAACAGTGCGCTGTAGGCACGCTAACACATTTGCCTAATCGAGACTCATTAGATGGCGGCCGCGAGCAATTGCCTCGAATTGTCTGACTGATACGAAATTCCTAAATTGAATCCTGCTCCAACTGGTTCTTGTCGGGTACGATGACGACGAACGTAGGGCTGATGCACAACGACGAGAAACTTTATGAAGTGTTCTATACTATGTTTGTTCATCATCACTAGCTCACTATACGTCTCCATAGAAATTGGCTAGGAGCCTAGCCTAAGTTAGGGTGACTGGGCCATAGTCAACCACGCTGGCTCACTGCGGGTTGACTTCACACATATCTTCGAATTTCTTCGCCGATAAGTGCAGGTTGTAACTTGATATTTTCATTCACCGTAAGAACGTCAGGTATTATAGACATATGAAATTTAAAAAATCGAAAATCACATTCGAACTCGGGATTCGAACCCACGACCTGTGGATTACAAGTGCTCAAACCCCTGAGCCACCGGCACTAATGTTCGTTATATAGACCATTATAAAAGTAGTCATAGCAACACTGATTCAATAATATATCCCTAGTATGGTCATGGCGCCTGCGAAGAATGTGACATTACGAGGTTATGATTCATGTATGCTTTTAATTTAAAATATCTAATAAACATTTACTTGTAGCTGACGTTTACACAGATTTTTCCATATTAATATTGAACGTGTGAATTGTTACGGAAATGCTAGGTTTTTACAACTAATATTACTCAGAGATCTGCTCGATATCGCATGTGCGGTAAAACCGTTTTAATTTTATTGATAGTTGATATTGACCGATTATTAGAGACATGGAGAGCAACTGTAAGTCTTTTCAAATTCTTCTCTGTTTAACAACTTGAATGTCAAAGCCCAGAACATTGCTGCAAGTAATATTGCATTGGAATGATTCTGAATGAACATTCAAACAAGTACCGTCTGAAGTAGGCTACTAAATCAGTTTTTTTTTTTCACTCAGGTTGTAGCTAGGAGTTTTATAATTTTAACATGGATTAGTTGTTCTCACAGTCGTAAGTGCATAATAAAAATAACAATATATGCAGAGGTCAAGTTCATGCGATAATGGAAAACCGTATCGTTAATCCACCGTCGGCTCGGACGTCGAGATATGGACTGATTAATGCGGAGAACGAAGTCTTATAGCCTCTAGTCCATAGCTTACCTGTCTGTTAATGCTCGCCCCTTCCGGAGACCTTGCCCTCTCACTAATGTGTCAAGCGCATCGATATGTTGTAGCGACGAAACGTCTACTAGACAAAGTAAAGAAACCCTACTAGTGCTAAGTGTTACTTTGTAAATCAATCGCTTAGCCAAAAACTTACAATGTTATTTGAAGGTTAAGGAGTCAGACTTATGATACAGTAAACTGTTTAGATGATGGAAAGTAATTAAGTAACTTTATGAAATTTCAAACTGAGAGTCATTAGTTTAAAAGATAACCCCTCATAATTGTTTTGGTACTTATGTTTTACCTAACTAGAAACGTTTGTATTGATACTCTAGTTATGGAAACAATAACTGTTAAACTGAACACTGAAATATGCTATTATCAATGTATGTATTTCCATAAAGTTATTTCTCCTATCACGTGCACAACAGAGTATGTTAAGCACACACAAAATGTCACGCGTCACAGTGTCAATGCCCGCGAGTCGATGCAATGATTTTAACCATTTGTTTAGCTCTATCGCTACAATTAATGTGAACGCGGCCTTATCTACTGTCCCTTGTTATCTTATGTTATTTATTCTCTGTTGCTGTTATTAAATAATTATAAATTTTATTATCTTACTATTCTCTCCTTGAATGAACACGCGCACGCTATCAGTCCGGTTCGATTGCTGTCAAATTTTTATGGTTTACTTACTTGTTACTCATTATACTCACTTGTGTTGTTTTCTTTAAAAAAAAATAGTAAAAACAACTAGTGATTTTAGTTAACACTATTTATGGAAATCCTACAGCGTGACGACCGCGTGTCTCAGCAATCAGGTGACTTACTTGTCCAACATTCGGTTCCGGGTTCAAATTCGAACCGAAACAAACGCTTGTACAATTCATTGGCTGTTGACCGCATATCCCCGCCCCTGTCTGCTAATGAGATAAAACTTTACAGAGACTGATAAAATATGAATAATGTTCGTTTCCGAACTATGTTACTATTATATACATGACGTAACTATGGCGTTGGTTACTTGTAGTCATCACATTTTTCATTGTTTGTAGCATACTGAAAAATTAAAACTTATACCTTTATAAATACTGAGTCCCAATTGGGTACGCTACTAGGATATTAAATAACTATGTTATTTATTTTAATACTTGTATTATGATACTTGTTTAGGAAGAGCACGTGTCGGACAGGAATCACGCGGATAAATCCTGTTAGAACCGATGCTTCCATTAAATTGTGACCGTCGTTCACTTCGCCGTCTTTTAATTGGTTTGCCGCAAAAGGAAGTTCTCTCAGTCGAAGTTTGGTAGCGACCGAAAACAAACGTACTGCACAATCTTTAATTTCTCCCATATAAAGTAATATTGTGAAATATAATCTGTGTACAAAACCAAAACATCGGCTAGTGTGTGCACGCGGCCGTTTACGCCAGACCAGTCGCGTCTCCGGCGTGCAGCCGCTCAGCCGTCTCCGCTACCGACACGTGTGCGCGCCGCTGCAAGCGCTATGGCCGAGCTGGCGCTAAAGCCCGACCGTGTTCGCGATCCACTACGCTTCTCGTCCTTTTATGAACTTTACAAGCGATTTCTCAAAGACCACGGCTGCAAGTGGCATGATGTCGCCAAACTCCTCAACATCGTCGCCGATGTACTTTTCGATGTTGACGGTGCATTTACTCGTATCGCGGGCAAGGTCAGTAATTCACATAGTTCCCTATGTGAGAATGTTATAAGAAAATATGTTACCGTGTATTTCACAAATTCTTTAATCGCTACACAAATCTTAACGTTTTATTAGAATTTCGAATATGCTTTAATTGCGTTGGTATAAGGAACATGTATGTTCCTTTTTAACAAAAGAAAAAGGTTGAAAGGCCTGTACCCTAACGGTATTATCGACGGGGTCCACGGACCAATGGCAGGCCGGCGAGCTTTACCTGCACCCCGGCCATGTTTAGCGATCCTTGACGCATCTCAACAGCTGATAGTACACCACCGACCGTCGTACAAACTGCTATGAAATAAATACAACCGCAGTTTGTGCAGTGTTAATCTCAGATTAACTTTTACCTATAGTCTCATGTGCCGTGATTAAATCATGAAATCTTTTAATTTACTCAAAGTGGTTAAAAAAGTTGTGGATTTTTTTATACTAACATTGACAGATGATTTCGACTCCTCAGAGGTAACATATGTGATGAGCATGCTTTGATCTTGTTTTGACATTTTGTGTAAAATACATGCATTCAATAGTGACGCTAGTACTTTAGAATAGATACTCAGTATGTGAGATGCCAGGTCTGCGTAAAATATTGATAGAGGAAAAGTATTAACATAGTGGTTGCAACGAAATTGACTTACGAATCCAACGTGGGGAATGTTTGATATTTCAATAGCGTTTCCGTTACGCAGCGCCGTACGTTGCGTCGGCTGACAACATTGTGTCCATTGTTAAGCTGAACACGAATTGCACCGCTAAAGTTTGAACGTCGAGATCGATCAATTAAACTATGAAATATCCGACGGAGATAAGGAGACGATGAACAAATAAAATTTGTTTACATTATAACGATAAGAAAACATGAAGAGTAGTCATGATTTAAAACTATTAGTTACTTTAACTCTGTGCTCGACCATGCTATGAAGAGATAAGAGTACAACTGTTTTTGATTATGCTGGATCTATCAAGATTAAGATTGACCCGAGACTTCACATGCGATAGCCACATTGTGATGATTAATAACAAGTACGCGTGGAGATGTCAGTGCGCGCACGCTACGCATTATTCACCCACTAACCCATTTACTGAGCGCGTATTGACAGAATTGTCTTGGCGCTCGGGCTCGACGTTCGGAGAAAGAAATCGCACGCATCGCCGCGCCGGTGTCTATAATACCAATACATATACGTCTATCATTAAAAAAAATATATATACTGAAATTTGCTACTTTTGATTGTCGTGGAATTTAGAAGATTTAGTAAGCGTCAAGGTTTTTCAAGTCGTAATCGAACCGAAGACAAACATTTAAGAAGTCCATTCAATGTATACAAGTATCTTAACGTGTATTTGAAGGCTCGTATTAAATCGGCGGAGCAGCGGCAGCGGATAATGCGACGAAATGCGCACGCGGCGGCACCTCGGAGTGCGCGGGAGGGCGCTCCCACGGGTTGCCGATATTTTTAGTCCGCGACCATTACTTGGCACCGACGGCCGCACTCGCTTGCGCTACTGATCTTTCTGAAATCCCGTCCGTGCGGTGGTACGCTCCCGGTCCAGAGTACGCCCAGTATAATATCCGCCGGCAAACCGTACGCCTCCTGTACCACTCCATGAAATACCTGACACATTAAAACATGTGATGGCCTTTACTTGTTGAATTACAATGGTGAAACAGTGTTATGTGATGTGTATATCCCGGTTGAAGTGATTCGGTGTTGCGACTAGTGAGTGCGAAAAGAGATGGCCGGCGCAGGCGCGGGCGGCGCCGGCACGACCAGCCCGCGGCGTCAGCGCTACGGGCGCTCTTCCACCTCGAGCGTCACTCAACTGCTGTCGGACGGCTACTCCAGCATCATCAATCGGCTGACGCGGCGCGGACCTTCGGAGAAAAACGACGCCGTCATCGATACTAAGCTGCACGCCGCGCGAACCCGTTATGATGACAAGCTTCTAGCTAATAAAAACTCGGCCCTCACAAACGTCCGACGGTATGACAACAATAGCCATATCTCTCCTTACACGTCTCTCACGTCCGGATTATCCGGCTCTATGCGGAAGTTGAACGACGAACGTGCGTATCCGAGCTATCTTGCGACCACTAAGTCCCGGATCGATACATCACCTTTACATACGAGCTCCGGTATTAGCGCGCTAACTCGCAGTGACTCATTCCGCAGAGCACATTTGAAAGACAATCAATCGTCGCCGTTCACCAAACGTTACCCACTCAAGGAAGCTAACAACAATAACATAGATCCTACGCTTATGCTGGGCAGTACGCGCAGTCGATTGGAAGACAAGTATTCCTCCGTGCTGGATAAAATTGCGATACAGAAAAAAGAAAGAGCTCGGAAAGAAAAGGAAGATCGCGATAAAACTCTGGAACCTGAACCGATAGTGCCCCGGGGCCTGATGAGAAGCCTCACCACTGCTGTGTTCGGTGAAAATTCTTTCAAACGAAATATTTATTCGCGCGAGAAGACAAGAGATAAAACCCCCTTCAGAAATACGGCCGACCGACGATTATCGTCTGGACATAAACATGGAGATAGGAACGACTTTAAAAATGGATTCGATGTCTCAATCAAAGATCGTCTCGGGAAGGACAGAGATAGCGTTTACCGTCGACATCAAAGGAGATCGCTTCGAGCGGAAAAAAGTGATGAGAAAAGAGGTGGAAAGTTATCATTGCGTCCCGTTGATATCAACATACAATCGGCGGCGCGCGATCTTGTGTCGCCCCTGCAGCACGGTAGCGATGTCAAGTCGCAAGCTACCAGGACCCCGGCGTCCTCGCCCGCCAGGGAGGCTGGCAGGCAGAAGCAGATCTACTTCCCATCCAGCGACGAAGACGACGACAAAACACCTGTGGGCGACCGAGTCCTCACCGAACGTGAAACTAGACGAAAAGAGATACAAAGCCTGATTATGAAGTACGCGCATTTAGATGAAGTTTACGGACGTATTACGGAAAAGGAGCCCAACGGTGCAGGTGCTGTAGCGAGCCCGGCACTCAGGCCGGAGCCGCTGGGGGTGGGTGATGTGGTGGCGTTGCCGCCCGAGATGCGCGCGCGCCGCCGCCCCCAGCGGCCCAGGCACCTGCTGCGGCGCGCCGCCACGCCGCCTGTAAGCACTCCTAACCGCCTGCGCCTGCCCCTCTTAACATATTGTACACCCGGACCGTGCTTAGTAATTTATGCTTTCCAATAAATGACTCTTTAACGATTTAATATACAAGTGAACTATATGTACACTGTAGGAAGCTTAAATAATAAAATAAAAATAGTAAATACGAACATAGTAAGCATTATATTGAATGCATGTGTTTTCCGAACATTTATAAAAGCGAAGGTAGTTTCATTTACATATATGAGTGGTTCTTTACAAAACTAAATTAGAGCGGTATTTTAAAAAAAACATTATTTACAATCGTACTTACTACTAACAGTGTGTTTTTGACGTTTGCAGAAATGAGGCCATACCAATCACTGTAAAATGATAGTGCATGTGTTTAGCTTATTTGTGCGTGTTGTTACGGACAAAATGTTTCTTTATTGCATAAAAATATTAACGAGCGCCGGTCGTAAGCGGAGAAGCTCGATCGGTTCGAGCGTTTCGGGCGTTAGTATTCGTTGCAATTTATTCAGTAAGGGCTCGGGTGGACACTGATCGAATGCCGTCGGTGCGTGTGGCTGCGCTTGCGAGAGTGGCGAGAGCGAGTGATGGTGTGGTGTTGTGATCGGTGATGAGTTGAACCGCAGACTGGCGCGACCCGCAGCGCCCACCCGTTCGCCCTCTAACAGCATGTACGACACACATTCCAATTGTCGCTTGTCTGACGGGCAACCGTTCCATTCTGATTGTTGGGTACAACACGACTCGGGTCCGTGGCGATCGCGTGGCGCTCTCCGTGGCATGTGGCGTGTGGCGCGTGTGGCGTGTGTGCGGGGCGCGGGCGCGGGCGCGGCGCGGCGACTACGGCTGCCCCTACCTGGCCGCACTGCCCGCCCTGCAGAGCTCCCGGGCGCGCTCCTCCGTCAAGGACGACAAGGACGGACACCTGGTGTACTGGCCCGGATATGTCATGGGAGCGAGATGTTCGTGTCCACAACATAACTTTACCATACCCCACCCCACCCCATAGCTACACTATACATGTCACACACAACACGTACACAGCACATTCCCACAAAGAGACTGCATTAAATTATGCATCGTTCTAACCGAACACACAAACAAAATTTACACCGTACACTAACAATTGACAGTTTATTAAATGTGTAACTTTCTCAGTACATTGAAGCCCCGTTGCAGACATTCGTGTTCTACGAAGATTTCCTCGCATTAACTTTATGCTTTTAATTTTTGTATTTTTTTCTTTACTTATAAAACATCATGAAATTATAACGATTACTTAAAAATTGACGCTGAATGAAAATAATTTGTTTCATAATTTTGCACCCCAACTGCTTTTATAAATTTCTAGAGTTTCTTTTTTCGTAGGATTACGTGCTAATAAAAATGTTGTGATGGAGATGTATCCCGGCTCCGTCGCAACGCTGATGTGTGCAGTTGATTCATTATGTACTCGGTTACTTTCAGATAAGATCATCGACACTCTCGGTGAGGGCACGTTCGGAAAGGTGGTCGAAGTCAAGGACTTAGAAATGTAAGATATAATTTTCAATTTATTTATTCTAACGTTTTTAGATTAAGTAAACATACAGACATTGGTTAGTTACTGTATAAACCGACAAATTTAATTGACCCAGTGATCATAATTCAAACTAAGTTATGATAGCTCACCAACCAGCGACTTCCTTACCAATGAAAGAGAATGTGTAACTAGATCCTTTATGTCATTTTTATACATGTTTTCTGATAGAACTAAACACGATAGTGGCCCCTTTCTCACCGGCTCAAGTATGTCTAATATTATGAGAATAAGGAAATTACAAGTATTTCCCCGTTGTGATAGAATGAGTTCGCACTAGCTGTCTGCGACACACATTGTTTTGGCAAGGCGGGCGGCGGCGGCGGCGGGCGGAGCGGCGCTGCTCGGCGCGCGCTTATTGTTCAAGCTCTATTTTCATTTGTTTACATTACCCAGTATACCTTCACTAGCAATTGCTACTAAATACCGTTCTTTATATAAGTTTTGAAATTATTTTTCTGCTATTGAATGTCAGATTTAGACCCGCTTTATTTTTAATTTATGCTAGATATTCGTAAAATTGAATTCTACTACTGTGAGATCCAAACGTATTAAAAAAAAATAAAAAAAAAACATATCGTCGAATTGAATACCTCCTTCTTTTGGGAAGTCGGTCAAAAATGTATTGTTGTCCCTGCTCCTTACAGTGAATGTAAGAAGGATAGCAATATTGTCATATAAGTCTGACGTTATTACTTTTTTTTGTATTTTTTTTATAAATCATGTTTTGTCTAACTTTTTCAGGGAGCACAGAATGGCTCTTAAAATAATAAAAAACGTCGAGAAGTACAGAGAGGCTGCAAAGTTAGAGATTAATGTATTAGAAAAGTTGGCAGAAGTTGACCCCGACTGTAAACAGTAAGTACTGCACGATCGCATTATTTATATGCTCGACGAAACCGAGATAAACATCCGCCTACTTTGACTGTCTGCGACAAAATAATGTAACATTTAAATACGTACAGAAAGAACTAAATGTAGGAAATGAAACTGCAATTTATTATGCATCAAGCGTCTCACGCGCATAAAATATGAAATAACTACTTAACTTTTTGTCTTCACATTGCAATAATTCAATCATACTTCATACTATTATACCAATTTATAAATATAGATGTAGATGATCTGGATGAACACATAGGCTAACCACTTTTGTTTTCTTTAATTTCACGCGTACGGAGTCGCGGGTGAAAGATAGTTTTAAATATTTCCAATGAAATCTGGCAGTCTAACAGTCAATTATGCGCCATTAATAGATTTTTACAAAAGGGCCTAGTTGAATACTCCGGTTATTAGTTCAGT
>NW_013525292.1:1778716-1786735 GCF_000836215.1 Papilio polytes
CCCGATGTCAACCTACACACAAAAATACCACCCCCCACTCCTCTACCCCCTCCCCGCGACCCTGTCCCGGCGAGCTCTGGTCGCTTATAAATACTAAATATTTTATATCGCGAACGGTTTTAGAATCGACCTTGATTAACGAAATTATTTACATATGCTTTCACCTAAGACGCGTGAGAAATGTGTTTGTCTAGTGACGTAATTGTTATTTATGAAATACAAGTATCGCAAGCAAACTATATATTATTTCTTTCTTATATTTTCCTTAGATGGAAAAACCAGCTCTATATGACATTATCTATTCGTATTTCTCATAGTTTAGATGACGTATTGATAACATCGGTAAAAGTACTTAAATGTTTAAATTCGTGTTAGTATAAATCAGAACGTAACAGAAACTTGAATTCTAACATGTATAATTTCTTGTTACAGTTTGTGTGTAAAAATGCTGGATTGGTTTGAATACCATGGACACATGTGTATCGCATTTGAAATGCTCGGACAGAGTGTATTTGACTTTTTGGTAAGTTTTCACTCGTTGATATTGTTTTAAACGTTTATAACCGTATGAATAAAGGGAAACATGTTCCTGTTCACCAAAATATAAATTTATGTTAAAGAAAATAACCGTTTATATAACCATTTGTAAGAAGGAAAGTTTAGATGCATTTTTTGCTATGTTTTAGATAGATAGGGATGACGAAAGGGAAAATCTCATACCTCCACATCAAATTTACCTCTATCCCTTTTTAGTGAATAGTTGTTGTGATATATTGTTGTTGTTTGCAGAAAGACAACAACTACCAGCCGTACCCGCTGGAGCAGGTGCGGCACATCTCCTACCAGCTCATCTACAGCGTGCTCTTCCTGCACGAGAACAAGCTCACGCACACAGACCTCAAGCCGGAGAACATCCTGTTTGTGGACAGCGACTACGAGGTCGTCAATGTATATAATAGTAGTAAGAAGGTGAGCACTACAAATATTTTGTATGCTATCTTACATCAATAGCTTTTGTCTTTATTCATATTTGGAAAATGTAAAATAGACACATACTTCGAATAATTTACACCCTAACGTCTAGATCGCAATTAGGAATGCCAACAACGCTCTCGTGGTTTTGAAATATAAAAACTTGACAGGTTTAGATTAAATTTCTTTTATAAAGACTAACTTCTAAAAATTACTTGGAAATACTCCTTAGAGTATAGTTTAAATTCTCGAGTAATACGAGTCGTTAGTAATAGTGATTTTTAATTTATTTTACAGTTATATTTTCCTTATCAGATATATGTTTTTGAAACTATAGAAAAGTATTTATGTGAATGACTAGCTTTCGCCCTCGACTACGTCCGCGCGGAATAAAAAAAAACAAATGCAAGTAGCCTGTGCTCTTCCAGACTATCCTCCACAACTGTGCTAAATTTCATCAAAATCCGTTCAGCCGTGTCGGCTACAAACTCTAACAAACTAATTTATTAGTATGATTAATGAAGTATTGTATGTTGATGTTTCAGACACATGAGCTGCTGCGAGTGAAGCGCAGCGACGTGCGGCTGATAGACTTCGGCAGCGCCACCTTCGACCACGAGCACCACAGCACCATCGTCTCCACCAGGCACTACCGCGCGCCAGAAGTCATACTGGGTACGGCTTCAATGTACCACCTGTTGTATAAAATATACCCTATGTTACTGTTATTGTGCAAAATATACCCTATGTTACTCGCAGATAAATTACCTTTCTAATGGTAACAGAATTTTTAAAATCGACCCAGTAGTTTTTACGTGAATCGAATACATACAAAATCCAAAAACTCAAATCTTTCCTCATTACACTAGTATAGATTATTATGTGTTTTGCTTTAATATGAAACAAACATAGGTTGTTTGTTTGGTGTCAGTAACCCCTGTCTACATCTGTCCAACAAACTAAAGAATTACAAATGTCTAAGTAATTTTAAGCTCATACACTAGTTAACGTAAATCTTTAAAACTAAAACTTCATTTTTGCGTCGCTATTTTCAAGTTACGTGCAATCGCCGAATAGTGCTGACTATTCAATCAGTAAAGGTGTACTAAATGTTAACTGCATAAATCTTTAAAATTGCAACAATTACAGCAACTTCTATAATGACCTTGACAAACAGTATTCGAGCGACTGACATTGGCGACGATAGAAATGTAGACAATATGTGCCTTTGCTTTATCTTTATGATATTGTATTGCATAAGTCGTTTGGCGACTAAAATCATCAAATTTTACAAATTTACATCGCCTTGTGTAATAATGGCCTAACAAAAATGTATTTAAGTTAGATAAAATAGCCTCTAAAACATCGCTATATAAATCATACACATAATTTATCGTTTTACATCATTAAAGGCAATGTATAGAAATATTTCAATAATGAGTATGTTTTTGTGTTTCAGAGCTGGGATGGTCGCAGCCATGCGATGTGTGGTCCATCGGCTGCATCATGTTCGAGCTGCACCTCGGCATCACGCTCTTCCAGACGCACGACAACCGCGAGCACCTCGCCATGATGGAGAGGATCCTCGGACCCATCCCCTACAGGTACACTCACACTTAGATCACTAAGAAAAGTGGTTTTGACGGTGGAGGAGACGCATAGGAAGGAGAAATATCTCCTTATCCGTCAATTAAGTGAAGGCAACGCATCTGCAATTGCGGGATATATATGCATAGTGGTCGCTGACCATTTAGGTGGCAGCTTGCTCGTTTGCTACCATATAATATGTAAAAAAATTCTATACCCGTGTAAGTTTTACATATAATCTGAGCGACAGTAGCCTGCCTTACATACGGCCAGATATCCTTGTTTTATTGTAATTGCAATATAAACGTCAATTTAATATTGATCTAGTGTAGTTTAGAAAGTTTATATAAAATTGCAATGTTGTATTACAGAATGGCTCGTAAGACGAGAACGAAATATTTCTACCACGGCAAACTGGACTGGGACGAAAAGTCCTCCGCCGGCCGCTACGTGCGAGAAAACTGCAAGCCGCTGCTGGTCAGTTACTGTACATACATACATACATACACTCCATACATGTGCCTGTACACGATGTCCTTTTAGTTTACATGATATTACTGCTAAGGATCAATTTATACTAGCGAAGGATAGAAGGGTCAATGCAAATCTTAATTTTTAAATTCAACCTTATCTACAAGTTTCTTCTGATCTATAAATAAACTCTCATATTAAAACAATGCGTCTAACGACCGTTACAGGCATTTTTAAAGTTGCTCTATAATTGTTAAGAATGTAAGTTTTGATATGCTTCGCGCATTTTGCGCTAGTATAAGTCGACCCTAAAACTGTCATAACACCTGTTTAAGAAAATCATTGAAAATCTCTTATTATGGTAAACAAACATAGCAATTTGTTCTCACAATGAATTGATGTAAATTATATTTTTTGATGTTTATAAAAATAAAAAGCAACAATTGATTTATATTTGTATTGATGCAAATAATGTTGCACTTTTTGTGATTGTGAAAGCGTCGTCTCCGCGTTTTACGTAACGTTGAAAGTGTTTTATAATAATGTCCCACTTTTTGTATGATGACAATTTTAAATCATTGTGTTATTTGCGTTCTCCGCCGTGTTATTGTTACAGCGACCGTAGCTAAGTCTAGATTGATTTTATCTTTTTCTTCCTTGTTTGCTATTGTGGTAATACTTTTATAGTTGCTAATGTGAAAATATAATACAAGTAATTTAGCAGTAGCTTTCTCAAATTTTCGCAATTTAACGGGTATTTAGTATCTGATGTGGTTTTAAATTTTATTTGACGAAGAGATGATAAAATGCAAAATAGTAAATGTCTAAATACTGCAAGTATATTAACTGGCTCTTGAGTTTTTAGTAAGGACATATTACACTAAACACTTTTTAAAACACACTAGTTTTACGCTATCGTCCACTCGTTTAATTGTTTTCACTGATATTTTTGTGTATAAATGGACGGAGTCGCGGCCGAAAACTAGTTATAAATGTTTTCTTTTGTTGTGATTATTATTTTATATTGAATTACTTTGTGTTATTTTGCTTAATTGTATGTCTGTATGTACGTTGGTGTGTGCAGAGGTACATGCAGAGCAACAACGAGGAGCACCGGCAGCTGTTCGAGCTGATCGCGCGCATGCTGGAGTACGAGCCCGCGCAGCGCATCTCGCTGCGGGACGCGCTCGCGCACCCCTTCTTCACCAAGCTGCCGCACCACCAGCGGCTCGGTGGGTGCACACTTCACACATACACACACATGCACACACATCACACAACCTCATGATCCTGAGCCCGACACACCGGGCTTGTAGCTCCCATGTCTGACGGTGCTGTCAAACAATTTTCCCTCTATTAAAAACACACACACGACACACAAACACATACACACATCATACTTACATTGTAAATTCGAAAGTTTAGATGGATGGAAGGCATCTGAAAGTAATTTGGCATACATGTAGAATAGTCTGATTGAACACACACAGCCTTACAAATAAACGAGGTATAAAGTTAGTCTTAGGAATAAACTGAGTATAAGCAAAATTTGTACTAATATGTTTAATAAGCCTTCACCAATTTACTATCTCAAAAACTCCCGTTTGAATTAGATATTAATTTAATTAAGATAAATATGCTGGTAACAAAATGAAACACACATAAGATCGTGTTTAGGATCATTACGAATGAGTGACGTCATTGTAGTAGAACATCCGTTATACAATCAATGAGTACACTAATACATTGTAAATATAGTTTAAAAATATCGATTTATTTAGAATTTGGCTTCAATACTAACAAAACTCACAATTTTTGCATTTTCCACAGCTTTTGTCTAATTATAATGACAAAATAGTAATAAAACATAATTATTAAAATTAAGCCCAGTTGAACAGAAACTCCAAAATGCAATGTTGATTTAATACTTTCCACCGCTAAAACCAGAATTGTACCTTAGTTTAATTTTTTAAATTACGATTACTACGTGCTTTAGCTTCTTAAATTCAGGATTTAAAACACAATGTGGTTAATATTATTTTATTAATGATTAATAAAATTTTTGGCGCCCTATTGTAAAGGCGACAGTGATGATGTGACATTGTTTGTTATAGGGCACCAGTTCTCACGGCCGTCGTTCCTTAGGTCAGGCCTTGTCTTGTCTCTTACGCTTGTCCAGCGCTTTGCATCACTCGTGTCAACACATGCTGAGACATGACACACTTTGCTCACTGTTGGCCTGCTCTAAATTTAATTTACTTTTTTTTTTGGCCCCTCACACTTATTTTCAATGCGTATTTTGTTTTAACTAACGACGTATCGTTAAATGGTTAATAGAGTAACTTGGTGTAGATTTACGATGATCTGCATTAAGGGGCTTTTAAATGACCATAATATGGTACTAATTGTTGCAGTCAAAAATGTAATGCTGGTCTGTTCAGTTCGAAACTAAAATTATTTTTAAAATGATACTAAATAGGGAATGTTTTGCACCTTTATTATTTTATTCGTGATTGTCTTCCCCTAAAACCCGGTTTTTTTTTATTATGTTTTATGTTCATTTCAATTAGGATTGTATGTTAAAAAATTAGACTAAAATTGCAAGTTATTAATTATATAATGTAGTGTTTAATGTATAAAAGTAGATTTATTAGAATTCAATTATTGCATTATAAAATGCAAATTATTAAGCGCTGTGTCTTGACTTGTATACCGTGAGCTTTGACTGTCGTAAAACCTGTATAATGTTATCTCTGTTGTTTCAAATTAGAATGAAAGAGATGACGATATGTCAGTGAGAACAATATTGTGAGGTGTGTTGTGTTGCAGGCAATGACCGCGCGCGCTGCAATGGCGAGAGTTCCCGTGAGCGCTCGCACTCGCTTAGCCGGTGAGCGGCGCGTGCTCCCGCGTGCCCCCGCCTGCTGCCCGCGTGACCCCGGGCGCCCCCGCAAGCTCGCCGCGTGCCCCCGCGTGCCCCCGCGCCCGCGCTGTGCAGTGATATATACGTTACGGACAATTAACTAAGCTAGGAAATATTTTGTTGTGAAACACTTCTCAATTTGTATTTATAAATGAAAATGTATGTAATAAAGGCTGTATCGGTCGGATATATGATGGTTTTATTCTTTTAACCCAATAATTGATTTTGGTTTCAATAATTACGACACTGAGAAATGTCGAGTTGCATACAGACGTTACGTGGTGTAATGTAACATGCTAAACGGAAAAATAAACAAGTTACGGGAAGCACCATTTAGAGATAGCTGTCCCCATATTTGACTTTAACAAGTGGGCGCCTACAAACATTTAGGGTTACCAGTGGACATGATTTGAAATTCTCCCAAGTTCGAAACAAAGGCAAACGATTTGACCTGAGTTGAGTTAAATTGATTACTCCATAAATAATACATATATATACTGGCTGGATTTTAACGCCATCAGTCTCATTTAAACGTTTTACATGACTAAATTGCCTAGCCTTTTACGCTAGATGATGTTGATTACCGTGCCAATTTTCTTCAATCATTTAGTATGCCGGTATCACCCCCCTGGAGTACTCGTAGTTAAGTGCTTATAATTTAAATTAATATATCTAAACTGTAATCCCTATATTTTGATCAGAATTAAAAATACCGAGTAATCGTAAGTTAGCTTCATCTTGCAGCACAAATGTTATTTTTTATGGAATTTCGAATTCATGAAAGTGGCGACATTCACCCGTACAGTCGCCGCTCCAACATTGGTCTGACTGAATATGACAGTTTCAAGATGACCTTGTTAGTTCCCAATTATACAAACTGCCTTCTAGTCCATGTATTTATTTGCATGGCGTTTGTATGTTGGTAAAGCATCAACAAAATCTGAAATGTATGTGTTAGGTGTACTTTAAATATGCATTTTTTGGGTTATCGTTATTTACTCGTAACCGCAGTATGCAGCTTTAATTTTTAAATAAATACAACGATTTCATATTCATATCAGTTTATTTTAAAATTTACAAATAAATATCATACACCTATAAGTTGAAAAAATTCGTTTATCAAGTACATTTGAAGGAACATGAACAATACAAGCTTCCTTACTGTTACACCCATGAAGTATATACTGTGATGAAATTAACAAAATAAACCTAAGTGAAGAACATTGCCATACTCAGAATCGACTAATGATCACTCAGGGAGTCCTTTATGTAAGAAATATATGATAAGGTACAGTTTAAACCACAATAAATTAGTGCAGTAAATAAATAAGGTATAAGCTTTCAACTTTTTGGCTACAAAACAATAAATATTTGAGTTTGAACAAAGTAAAAAATCATAAATAATTTGTTGATTCTATTGAACCACTTTGGAATGTGCAAGCCACACTTATGCTTGTCAAGACGTATATCACACATAACAATGAGTTTTAATAAATTAATAACCTCAAACACTGCAGGTCTGACTTTTAGGTACAATGTATCACAAACGAATTTCCCCGAATATTAGGGAAAATGTGTACGTTGGTAATATTTGTCAAATATCAAAAACTAACCTATAAATCGCTACTTCAGCTGACATTAAAAAGTAAGTACAATATGGAACGGTCAGCCCTGTAAGAATTTAAGTATATTTTAACATTACATAGTAAAATTCTATTATCGAAAAAGTTGTACCATATTTTTCAAAGAGAAATGACAGATCTTATTACGTTTTATACAAGTTTTTCGAAAATAGTAATTCATCGATTGTAATTATGTAGCCAGAATCTCCATATCTAGTCAAGCAAGCTCAGCAATAGGAAGTCAAAATTCACACCGACTGTCACACGCAAGGTTAGTAATAATAACCCTACTCTAAACCGTTAATATCAAATACAATTCGACTGGAAACTGCATTATTAAAGACAATTTGGATGAATGACACTTCACTATACTTTTATAAGACTACACATATAAGTTAACCTACGGACAGATTTGACGTACAGTTGGACAAGGTGAGAACACAA
>NW_013525292.1:1788685-1813445 GCF_000836215.1 Papilio polytes
GACCAATTACACTTAGTAGTTTTTGAATTCTAGGCCAATGGCATCGCACAGAAGTTAATATAGGAAAGTATAAATATGAGGGATGCAGGAACTAGAAAAAATTACGTTTAAAAAATAATTAGTAAATAATCAAAATCTTAATGCAAACATATCTTTGACATGATAAGTTTGACCAATTGTTCTTTTTGCATCGTTTGGAAAACTTTGTGTAAGATAAGTCGATTTTTTTTTCTATTCTTTTTAAGCGATTACTCATATATTTTGGCATTAAACAAAGCAGTACTGACCGATGAGCACGGAGGGCTTGGCGGTGCGGACCACCTCCTCCAGCGTGCGGATGGGAGGGCAGTCTTTGGCGAACTTCTCCTTGTGCTCGTTGAGGCCGCCCTCCGGCCGGTTGCGCACGATCAGACCCTGCATCAAGGTATACAGGTCAGTACATTCTCATACATTTTAAAAGTAAAAAATCAAATTAATATTATAAATGCGATAGTTTAGATGGATGGATGTTAGTTAGAGTTTGTAGCTTGGATGAACGGATCTTTATGAAATTCGGCACAGATGTAGAGCATAGTCTGGAAGAACACAAAGGTTATTTTTAATTCTGGAAATAGTTACGGTTCCCGTGGGATGCAATATTTTGTATTTTAATGTTTACTCGACAATTCTGCAACGGTTCAACATATGTTATTGAAATTTAGCACTGACATAAAATAAAGACTGGAGTACACATGAGATAAGGTTCATCCCCGAGATCCCTGAAAGAAACATCCGGTTCCCAATAGCCACATACTTAGCTTTTGTATTTATACGGTTCGTCTGTTAAATACCATGCGGACGAAGTCGCGGGTAACAGCTATACTATATAAATAGTATAATTTGACATATAACCTTAGAGTCGACCATCCAGATGCGCGACCTCGCCTCCTCCTCGGAGACGCCCTCCGCCTTCATCGCCATCACACACAGCTCCGCGATGCCCAGCGACGCCTGACACAATGACACTTCATAAATACTGTTTTATACTAAAAATCTTCTTTTCTACCATAGATTCAGAAAATATATAGAAAAGCCATAGTTGATAACTTTACTAGAGACATTTTTCACTGAGTTAGACAAGTCTAGTCACCCTAACTTAAGGTATGGGTGGTGATGATTGTATGACTGAAATATATGAAAACGTGAACGAAATGAGACCTCTCCAGCGCCCTGGAAGACGAAGGTGTTGTCTGCGAGCTTGCAGGCGGTGAGGCGCAGACTGGCCAGCAGCCCGCCCACCGCCACCGCCGCCGTGCCCTGGATGTCGTCGTTGAACGTGCAGTACCTGACACAATATTTTACATTTTTACGTTATAACGAACTGTTCCCTTGCTGCTTCGTACCCATCGTATTATAAAAATTTTATTTTATTAAAACTCTCAATTGGAAATGATCAAATGACAATACTCTTGCTAGCGGCTGATAATTTAAGTAGTTCAGTAATTTTGTCCCTTTCATCAACAGCAATTTCTAGCTAGCTTTCGCCTGCAACTCCGACCGCTTGGAATTAAGAAAAATGTAATGTGAGTACCCTATGTGTTCTTGCAGACTATCCTCTAGGTCTACCATATGCCAAATTTCATCGAGATCCGTTCAGCCGTTTAGGCTACAAACTCTATCAAACATCCATCCATCCATTTAAACTTTCGTATTTATAATATTAAGAAGATAGTAAGATTTAATCACTTAATAAGTTAAATAACGTAAAAGAATGTAGCCTGAGCATGTCGCATAAGGCCTTTTCATTCAAAAAACATTCTGTGATTGGTAACATTATGATTGCTAACAATAAAGAAGATGTTGACATTTGATAAACGTTAACAGTTAACAGCGCAGTGAGTGCGAGTGCGAGTGTCAGTGCGAGTTACCTGCCGCGGTACTTCTCGAGCAGGCGGAAGGCGTTGGCGTTGCCGAAGTCCTCGAACTGCACGAGGCAGTTCTGTCCGAAGCGGCGCACCACCGCCTGCATGAACTCCTCGATGAGGTCGTCGTATGCGGCGCCGCGCGCGCGCCGCTGCCGCAGCCCGATGTACAGCGGGTCGCTCAGCATCGTCTCGTTGTTCGTGCCCACGTCTACAATCAGTTCAGCTCTTATAAAGTTGTGAACCCTACATATGTTTACATAATAAACACATGTCATCAAGATTTTACGACCAAATACTGTAATAAAATGTTAAAATGTAACAGCGTTTAAATGATCATCTCTTAACCTTCAAATTCCATTATTTTGAAGTCTATTAAAGTTAGGGAGTAAATAATTTGGAAAATACTATCATGCGGGAAAGGGACAAAAACTGACAACATTAAGGAACCGAGCTTACTATGGCAACGGTAAATGTTATCCAATGTTAAGGCCTACGTTGTTGTTTGTGTATTTAAATGCAATTGTAAATTTCACAAATGTATCCTATAAAATTAGGTTTTAGTAATTTTATGCGGATGAGGCCGCACGTGGACATCTTGTTATGTATAAATATTAAGACAACACTATATGAGTTGAACTTGCCACAAGTAATTTGATTTTGCTATACAGAATGTATCTCAAATTCTATGAATATTATCGAATTGCGGATGACCGTCACAGTACTATAACAGTTGTAGGTAACTGACAGTCTTACCAATAGTGATGGGCAGGCACTGGTGTGGCTTGATGCCAGCGAGCGCGGTGTAGAGCGCCAGCTTGCCCACTGGGATGCCCATCCCGCACGCGCCCAGGTCGCCCAGGCCCAGGATGCGCTCGCCGTCCGTCACCACGATAGCGCGCACGTCCGTCTCCGGCCTCAAAAATTTATCATACTAATCAACATCTAAATAATAGTGATAGCAAATTTATTAATAAAAATTCGTCATTTTCGTTATATTAAAAAGTTTCATAATTTTAAATTGGAAAATCTATCATATGTCGGTTTTCCAAGGTTTCGCAACAGGCGATAGTAAAATAATACGTCCTCATGACTAACAATGACAACCAACAAAGGCAATTTAAGAGGAAATAATTTACACAGTCACAGTGCGTTTGGGAATAAATCAATTTAATGTTTTCGGTTAGACATGATTCTGCGCATTTAAGCTGTTTTTCCTTATTTTTTCAAACAGCAAGTAAAGATATGGAAGCCTAGACAGTTGGCTTATTATTTGTACTATATTTGGTAGTATTAATTGAAACTGAAACCAACATTTCAATAGATACTAGGTCATAAAGTATGTAAGGTCAGTAGTACAGGCCAAAGCCAAACGCCCGGGGCGCGGCCGCACACGAGGTGATCTGGTCGATACATATCCGACAATAAATATATCCGGCTGTTCTAATAAAAATGTATTAATCTTTATTACAAGCTGATATGCATCTACTTATAACATATATCGGATTCAATCAGAACACTTCCTAAAAATAAAAATGATACTAAAACGATTTTTACATCACAAACGTCCACTACATAGCTTGTATTACAATACGTTATCTATTTCTTAAAGTGAAAATTAAGATAATTCATACAAGTTCATACAAGAAAATCAGCACAGGAACGGTTTAGTCCCTCCTGCATACGCTGAGCTGGTTACCTTTTGCCACGATATTAGTCATGTTTTCTTTAGAATAAGTAGTCCCTTTATGTAATTTACTTTTTGTGGCAATAAATACATTTTCATTCATTCATTCATTCAAAGAGAAACTGACCAGTTCTGCAGTATATCGTAGACGTGTCCCTTATCGTGTATGGTGATGAAGAGACCGCGCGGGCGGCGGTAGACGAGCCCGTACTTCTGGCAGGCCAGGCCCACGGTCGGCGTGTACACGATGGGCATCAGATCCGCTACGTTTTGACCCAAGTAATAGTAGAATAAGCGCTCGTTGCGGTCCTGAGTAAACATGAAATAACCGTTAAAATTGACACACAAACATGATTAGACAATTATTTCTGTGCAGTATATAGCCGTCAGTAGTACAATTCCGTAGCCATTGCTTCAAGTAGGGTGTGGTCTAACATTGACAGAGGTTACAGCCTCATTACACAGGATATATGAATGTGATCGTATACATTAATAGTTACACATGTTCACAATCACATGACACTAACACATTGCATTATAAGAACAGCTTATCAAGATCTTAGCCGTATGTCAATATTGACAATACACTTCATAAACCTTTATACAAAAGCAAATCTAAATTCTGAAAGTATAAATTAAATCTTTAAGTTAAAGTTAAATACTACAAGACTATAATCACAGAGAAATAATACAAATTAAAACACTATTCATGTCCTACTATATGGGTTATTAGTGAATTTTTAAAGCCAGCGTCCAGAAACTCGCTGTTTATTAATAGTTCCTAAACATTAGTAATAATAAATGTTACTTACCGATAAATTACCTTTCTGATGGTAAAAGAATTTTTAAAGTCGGCCTATTAGTTTTTGAGTTATTTCAATACATACGAAAATACAAATCTTTCCTCTTTATAATATTAGTATATATATATAGGTAACATTGACCGTAAAGTATCATTTACTTACAAGTAATCCCATAAGATAGATATATTTATTGAGAGGGTCTTCATATCTCTCGATGGAGAGTTTGCAGAGCTGCATCTGCTCCTCCTGGCTCTTGACCCTGGCTGGCAGCAGCCCGTGAATGCCTAACGCCTGGCGCTCCTCGATACTGAACGCCAAACCCTGGAATTGCATATGCATTTTTACTAGGAGTACATAACATAATTACATTATTTGTTGAATTCATGCGATTTTATCCACCTAGGATTTTAAAAATGTGTTCGTTTTCTGGGCTGTAATTTTCTTTGTCTTTTTCATCTAGAACTGTTCCGTGGCTCTGATTTTACGAGGCCCAAACGTCCATTTTTTTATAAACGTACATAATAAATGACGTTTAGTTTGCTAAGCTCAGTTGGTTCATGTAAACATTTTAGTAAACGTTCATCTTTTCCCAATTTAGATCATTTATTTCCTGATGCTATGTAGAGCAGTACAAGGATGTGTGGTTTGATATCAGATGACGTTAAACGTTGTTGTTACCTCAAGCTATGTTATTGAACTAAATCACTTACGTAATTCGTTATTAGACATAAAAGACGAGCTTATATAACTATTATACGAATGTTTATTATTCCTTTTTATGACATAAGTATTGCATTATAAAGAAGTTAATTACTTTATTGTTATTAGAAATTGATTAAGATAATATTAACATAAGAAATATATGAAATTTAATGGCAATAACTAAGGTTTAAAATCAATATTTCAGTACAAAGACACTTTTTAATGTTCTATTTAGTTATATCTGAAAACTATAAAATATTATGAATATGTCGATATAAAAAACATCTTTTTCGCCCGACCTACATACTGAAAAGTTCCACTTAACTATTTGTTTTGTTCAGAATTTGTTTACCTTTACTTGACTATGTATTTATTGAACTGAACTGTCTCGCAGTGAAATAGGAACGCAGGTCGCCCTGGGAGTGTGTTCGATCGATCTTCTTAAGGCCATTTACTTTGACTCGCGTTATTTACTTAATTATTGCTTTTTGAAATGGGACAAAGAAACATTCAATTACAAGCTTATCTTACTTACGCAGCATTACTTATGACATTGATTGCGAAAATTAATAATTACCTACGCAAAAGAATTGAGATTTAGCTTGAGATGTTTTGTGTAAAGAGCGAGCATTCGGTGTTGTTAACTCAGATTTATTACTTGATCGAGACAAAGCCCTTTCATTTTACATTCCATTTCAGTAAGACTGTAGCAAGTGACTAATCTTATCACCCTACAGACAAAATTGTTAAGTAAACGACTAACGAGAAATTAGAATGAAGTATTGATTTTATCCTCTAAACACTACTTAATACATTTAACTGTAATCTTCTTTAGTAAGTACTACCTTTCGCCCGCGACTCCGTTCGCGTGGTATTAAAAATAGTAGTAATCTCATCTCTTAGTATACATATACTAGGAGATGAAATTTGGCGTAGATGTAGACATCTATGCCAAATTTCCTTGAGAACCGTTCAGCAGTTTAGGCTACAAACGCTAACAAACGCAAAAAAAAACTCTAAAAAACATCCATCCATCTAAACATTCACGTTTATAATATTTAAATATGTAGTTAACATACCCTTGAATCAATTGCTGCCAAACAACAAGGTAAAGAGATCATCTCTCGGCGCGGAGTCAGCTGCCACCAATCGCGCTCCATTGTAATAGACAAAACTCAAAACTGACAAATTCAATGCCTAACACTTCGATCGATAATGTCGGTCATAGTATTTGCATATACATAAAATTATTTGCTTTATATCCTCTGATAGTTAAAATGTCGTATATAGAAAAGTAACGTTAATGAAAATTCACATACGACCCATCGTTACAATCCTTAATAACATTTTCAATGAAACATCAAACGATGAACACGGACATAAAGACGACCTTTGTTTTTATTAATGATTTTAACCATGAAAACGAATCGCAAGTCATTGACATTGCAAAAACTGTTACATCTTAAGACGAGGTCACGTTTTGTGCGAATTACTATTTGATAATTATATGTTCATACACAAGTTTTACTCGTATATATAATTTACGAATTCGAATATTCGATTTATGTGGTAATTCATAAGTTTCGAATATTCGCACACACCTAATGACAATGTGTTCTTGTACATGCTACCGCAGTGGACAAGTAAACATAGCGGCTATGCGTAATAAAGGGAAATATGAAAACATTGTGGTTGCGTCATGTCAGCAGGCCAACAGCGCTTAGTTTACGTTGATACGTAACATACGATATGAACTGCAAAACACAGCATGGATAGCGAAATCATACTAATATTATATTTATTTGCAAATATTTAGATGGATGGATGGATGAATGTTTGTCAGAGATAGTAGACTAAACGGCTGAACGGATTTCAATGAAATTTGGTACAGATGTGGAGGATAGTCTGGAAGAACACATGCGCTACCCACTTTTGTTTTTTTTAATTCTACGCGGACGGAGTCGCGGACGAAAGCGGACGAAAACGAACACGGTGGTGTTGCTAGAATATATTGTCAACTCTCTCATTCTCCCTAAAAATAAAAGAGATAACAGCATGGTTTTGCATTTCGAATTTAGAACAGATTAATAGCACGGTAAAATCTGTAATAGCTGTCACTCCTTAAGGGGTTGAGACACAAATTAATTTCTGACGAACTGGTACTTAATGTTACTTGACAAATTAATCACAATTATCCTTGTCCCAAATAAAATGGTTTTTATGACGGGAAATTAAATTACTTATTACCGTACAGATATTTGTGTGGTCTAAATTTTTAATATTTAAAACAAATATAAATATAATAAAGTTCTAATATAGAGTCTGATAAAACACTTGAATATATAAATTAATTAATTATGAATACTTTATCGCATATCTTGTCTACGCAATTAGCAATTAGTTAGTGAAGGGATGCGTAACGTACGGGATTACGTTAAGTGCGTCATTAGATAAACACAGATTAAAAACTTAACCTCTTTACTATAAGTACAGAACATATGAAACCTATTTGTTGGAACTACACAAAAAAGATGATAAACAAATGAAAAAAGTCTGCAAAGTGATATAAAATTTAAGCAACGATAGAAACTATAAAATGATTTGAAATGTGCACGATTATTATCCAACTTTGTAATAATGTTACACTATGAATAGCTTGGTATTATTAAAAAATAACTAAACCTCTATAGGTTTGATCTCGTGACGTCGCTATTTTTTGTTCACATCAGTCATGACGTGCTATTATCGCGCAACTGGCAACTTGTCGGCATGCCTCTCCACACCTAACATTTCATACATCGTCATGGCAACGCAGCTATCCGATAAAAAAATTCCAGTCAGTTATGTAGAAATAGAAATAGAAATAATTTTATTGAAAAATAAGAGATTAACAATTACAATAGCAGTTATACCAACTAAAAGAATTACAAATTGTGGTTAATATACGATTAATCTGGTGATGCCTACACTAGGCAATGCCTGTATCGTGGGCAACGAAAACAGCAGGAAAAATCTTTTCATACATTATTCACTAAAAACCTACGCTTACGGCGTTTCGGTATTATTTATGTAGGACATCAGGTAGCAAACAAGAGAAATACGTTTTAGTTTTTAAATAATCACTGTAAGACTAAAATTAACTTGTGATACCTTCGTGATCTTTCCCTGAAAAGCCTCATTTTAAATTTGATCACGTCTATCATTACTTAGATAACTAACGGAAAATCCAGCGCTGCTTATGCAACTCTCAACGTCTTATGTTCTGTTTCCAGATAGTAACTAGCTGCGCGATTCTACTTGCCTTACTTTCTTGTCTTACTTTCACTGGACGCGACTGGTAAAGTCGCGCGGCTAGCAGCTTGGTGGAAATGTCTTTAGCTGTCAGTAACATTATTTACGAAAGCGAATGTATTCTACCGTTGTGTAACAAAATGGCGGATTGATCTAGTAACCCGCTAACAATGACCTGGTATTACTCGAGATTTCACGGTCAATTACTTCATTGCGCTAACTTAACAACAGCTTGGCATGATTAGAAATAGAAGAAGTAGGCCCGATTCCCATTAGACTATATTTTATATAGACTTTTTTATTATAAAGATATAGTGTACGAAAGTGAGGAAGCAATAAATGCAACAATTTGCAATTATTTTCCATATTAACATTCGTCTTATTTTATTATATTATTTACATACATACAATAGCATTATAGTATGAAACAAATGGAATGTTTATAAAAAAGAAACTTCTGGGCCCTGTTGATATTTCAAAAGCTTAAATGTTACTTGTGCCGTTACAGCGAAAAAACTGTCGTAAACAGATTGGAAGGTCTCCGATCCAAGATTGCTTTTCTTGACTTTTCAGAGAATAGCAATACAAGATGTAGGACGATATTGTAGACATGTAAATCTTTGTAAATCCTACTAATATTGTAAATGCGAAAGTTTAGATTGATGGATGGAGGTTTGTTAGAGTTTGTATGCTAAACAGCTGAACGGATCTGGATGAAATTTGGCATATATGTAGAGCATAGTCTGGAAGAGCAAATAGGCTACCTTCGTTTTTTCTAATTCCACGCGGTCGGAGTAACGGGCGAAAGGTAGTGTTAAAAAAGTATTGCACAAACTTATGCAATATTATTTAAATCATTAGATTAAAACTATGAGTAGATTCAATAATCAATCATTATTACCAAATAAATGATTGCTCTACTTTTAATTTTTTTCTTTCTTTATCTGATAAAGTTCTGACTATATAACAATGATCAATACAAATTGATACTTGTGTAATCTCTAAGACAATCAATACAATTATCAAAATTATCCTACTTCCTAATTCTTTGAATAAATTATAATTGATTAATAATTTTTAAAAGTTATGTTCAATTCCAATTTCAGGACCAAAGTTTATTTCTATATTTGTGTACATAGTATAAAATATAGCCCTAATAAGGAAATTTACTTACGGTTAATAAATCCTTCGTTACCATTCGTGCTAAAATGTAGTTAAAGGTACACTGTGTACCCACTCATAAGGACTGCTGTAAAGAATGCAGTTTAAACGTTCGTGTTACTTTGCAAAACAATACGAAAGACTTCTGCTTTTAAAAAACAAGGAACAATGACTACCATATAGAGCTGCCCAATGTTTAAATAACATTTCACTATAATTATTAAATATTAATGCAACTAACTATAGTTACTATGCTACATCAAATTGTTTTCGTAACGACATCGAGAAATTTTTTATTAGTATTGGTAACGTCCCTAGCGGACGTAAACCACACCAACTAATCTCATACGTATTTTGTCGATGAAGTTCGAAATACGTTCCCGCAACTGTCACGTATATACTCAAGATAGAACCCTTGTTAATAAGGATATGGCAGCAAACACTTGGAGGAAAAGCAAAAGTGCATAGCAAACGTAACTTAGTATGTACTATTTAAATTTGTGCGATAGAAATACCCAACCTAAAGTGACGCGGTACGTTTTAGTAATCGGTAAAGCCTGACATGATTATCAAGTACGATTTATGTAGAGTACTAAAATATATTTTACTAGCTGTTGCTCGCGACTTCGTTCTCATTACATGAAAAATATAACAGATATCACTCATAGATAAATTACCTTTCCAACGGTGAAAGAATGTTTAAAATCAATCCAGTAGTTTTTGGGTTATTCCAATACATACAAAAATACAAATCTTTCTACAGTATCAGTATAGATTTACAGAGTACCGTATATCACGCAACAAAAAATAAAATAATTTAGTTAAAACGACGTTAATATATTGCTAAAAAAATAAAAAGTATCGGAATTATGTAACAATTTTTAGTTATTACATATGAAAATATTTACATTTCCCTACAGTTGCATTTACGTTCCAATCAAAACATGGCATAATACAAGTTTCTGTATACAAACATAGTAACTAGTTACATGAACTGAGCCGGGTCACCCAAGTTATTGAACGGTTGTAAACAGTGATATTTACAACTGCTATTCGAGGAATGGAAATCAGTTGGTATTCTTGGAATGAATAGAATTCTATTAACACTGAAACTTTTATTGTCATCCCTTTCATTCTATTTGAGAAAACAGTGACAACAATAGTTAGTAAAGACGTTATTAGGGCGACAGAAAGGAACGCTACAGGTCTACGTATTACTAACACATAACACTTTTAAACACTCTTTCTAGTAATGGTAATAAGCGAGAGCGTGGTAAAAATCTAACACAGGGCGGTACTTATGCCTAGAATGATATATGTGTCGTAAAGTTATAAGATTACAAACTCATGGTAGAGAGTAACATTAATCATTAGATACGTTATTCCAACAGTGAAAACTTAAGATTATAACTAACTTTCGTCCGCGACTCCATCTAAATGTATGCCAAATATCATCGAAATCCGTTCAGACGTTTAGGCTACAAACTCTAACATCCATCCATCTATCTAAACTTTCGCATTTATAATATTAAGTAAGAAGTAAGATAGAATTCAAAGCAAAAAATACAGTGACGAGTTTTATACAAGCTATGAGCTACTGGGACCCTAACAAGAGGGCGGTGGAGCGTCAACATTTAGAGGGCTAAAAGCACCCTTCAAAGGTATTTTCTCTTTTGTTTTAAATCGTGCGACCCTTTTAGGACTTTTAGAATGTACTAACATACATACTTGTATGAAGGTAATATATAACACACGTGTTTGCTATTAAAACATGAAATGCTAAGTAAAAGCAATTAAAAACAATTATGACCTGATTTTATAAGGTAATAAAAATACAATTGTAAAGAAACATGAAAATATGTATATGCATTTTTTATACTTCTGTTGAGAAGTTGATATCAAAATGTTTGCAATAATTTTAAACTAAAAAAAAAGGTTATTTTTCATAATAAATATAAACTAACCTGTTATAAACACAACGAATGGAATTTAACATGTATGTTGGCATTACAGTGTACGTTGGCCATCAACTTAAATTCAATTCAAAACAAACATTTTCACAATCAAACGTTGGACGTAATGTATTTGGCCAACATTTGACACGATCAGCTGATTCAAATTGAAGTACATTACGAACGACCTGAGCGAATTATGTGTGAATATAAATCGATAATGTTAATTGGTGTGTGGAATTACCTTGTTGAGACCGGGATGTTTGAGCCGGTCCAGACCGGAGACTTTTCCGGCAGACTGGCCGTCTCCGCAGCCCCATACTCCGATACGATCGCGCTCCATTTCGCTATGCGTACACTTGCTTCCAGTAGTCGCGTTCGACTGCCTGCCGTCGGCTTGCAGCGTGCTACTTTTGTTTTGCAGCGAGGGGGGCGCTGGACTCATCGCGGTCTCGCTCCTGGGAAAACGGGAAAACTTTTCAGCCGCTGAATTGATACGAACCACGCTTGCGGTTTCCACCACTTGATAACAGATGGCGTTAGGTCGATGTCCTCATATCGTGAAAATCTGTGCCAATATGCGGTGCTGTTATCAAGTTCTATGATAAAAAAAATATTATATTTACAATCATATTATCTATTATACTTTTAAGTGTTTTTTCTTTGTTCAAATTTTCAATGTATTTTAAGTACTGTGGATTTACAGCTAAAAAATCATAGAGGTAACCTAATCGCGCCATCTAGCATTATTTTCAGTTACTATAATTTCAGCAATATTACTGTGAGTATAGTTCTAAATCTTAATAGCATGCCAAGGAACTTATATTTAATGTAAAAGAAAAGACATTAAAGATTTTGCTAATACAATAAAAGCAAAAAAGAGACAAAATTCGGTCTAATAAACAATGGTAATATTTTATTTTACAAGGTCATGGTATTCCCAACCAGACAAACTGACAAATGAATGCCTAACGTTTTAAAAGTGGTCCAATCGAATTTTCCATTTTATCATCGTTGATGACTCACTCTGGTAAACGTGATAAAGTTTTATGGTGCTAAAAATATTAAAGCAAACATAGCGGTCGACATTCATTCAGTTCCTCATATCACCGATATAAGTTTTATATTTTAGATTAATTGTTAAACAGGACTGTATGGCTAATAACACAAAAGAATATATAGCTAAACATTTCTTTCCTCTAATAAAATAAAAAATAAGTAAAAATGTCAACTAAAGGAAAAATAACTAACAATAAAAAATCAAATAAAAAAGTGGTACCCACCTGCAAGCACTACTTTTCGGATAAAAAAAGAATTATAAAAATCGGTCCACCATCGGCGGAGCTATGCCGTAAAACACATATAAAAAAACATACAGACGAATTGAGTACCTTCTTCTTTTGGGAAGTCGGTCAAAAAGTGGGAAATAAAATTTCTTTCACAACGAAACGGAAATTAAAAACAAAGATTAAAAAAGCACCTTCGCCAATAATAACGATAAATAATTAATTATTTTAGTTGAAGCGTGATTGTGCAATAACGTTTCAAGTTCATACTCATTATTTGTTCTTTACATTGAATATTGCGAATCTTAGTTGATTCAAAGATTGCCTTAAGTAAGTCGACATTGGCTGATGGCAACACATTGTAAATCAATACATTTTCAAAGACGTTATAAACCAACGGAACTAAAGATATTGTTTTTTTTATGTTTCTCTAGTATATCTCGTCAAAATCGGCCTAGCCGTTTGAAGATTACCCAGAACGCGGCTGCGGAAAGGCACACAGACAAAAAAAAATGCAGTTTTGGTTATCAGCAACGCCAATGCATCTTTTTCGCGACATTTTATTATATGAATAGATAGATATAGACGAACACCTATTAGTAACATAAAATTAGTAACATGGCATGATTATTTTTTATTTCACTTGATTTTTCTTGTGCATGCGCAGCTGTTAGATAATAAGATAGTCATGTAATCGGCTTTTGTTATCAATTGTTATTACATTTCATTGAAAAAAAAAACAATAAGATACGACAATGTCGATGACCTCCGACCTAACATGTGAATCAGAACGCGTAATCAGACCACATGTAGGAATGTTTCATTAACCACAAATATTTTCACGTAATTATACTTATCAACTACGTATCACCCAGACTATGCATGGGTATTTAATTACAAGTAAAAATTTTACTCGATATAAATAATGGAAAAACTGCATCTTTTCATCTGCAATTTTTATCGAACAACATAAAAGAGATTTTGCGGCAAAATTATTAAAGGGACTAATGAATTCGAAATTTTTACAAGCACGGACTGGGTGTGTTTAAGCTATTAGGTACTTTATAAATTCCTTAGTGACCTTTAAAAGTCTCTGAGTACGACAGGTAAGGTTTAAATATAAACTAAGTCTCCAAACAACCTTCACTAACTACCGACAACTTGTATTGAACTAAACTACGAATACTTCCTTATTGGAAAATAGCATACAAAAAAAAAGACTTTTAAATTCTAATCAAAATAAATAACAAACCACTTAAGCGGACTGACTTCTTGGCTTCCCGCCCAAATATTGTGCAGAAAGAATCGCGAAACCACTGGGAAGAGTAATTATTTATAATACCTTTAACTACAGGTATAACTTGTTAATTATGTTTGCAGAACGGAAAACGAAAGGTTAATAAATTTGGTCACCGAGGTCACAGCTAAACACTCTTTTCTCGAAGTTTAGGGCCAATTAAATTAAAATCTGGGAATAGCAGTTGTATGAAATACAATTTTAATTCAGGAATATTAAAGTTATTTGGTAACAAACATTTTAATTTTAGAATTCAAATGGTGGTAGTAAAAGGACCTCTTTCTAATTCGTTTACTAAAGTCGTTTCAGGAGTTTTCCCATATTTTCTAACTTTACTACTATTTGTCTAGTATTTTAAACATACGTTGACCACTTGTATACCAACCTTCTTTACTTTTAAGCACGTCGTACCCATTTCACACCACAGTAGTTTTTCAAGTTAATTGAATATAGTTGATCAGTTTTATTTTAATTAATATTGTACTCACGGTGTTAAGAGTAAATACATACACATTTTTTTAAAAAGTAAATAGCAGTGCTTTTCAACGTATTTATATGATAAAATAATTGTGCTATTCGGTTACGATTTTCTGTAACTCACCTCTTAATTTTGTAACAACTATCCGCGCCATTCATTTGACACACGTCAATTTTGGCGACCGTTTTGACTTTACGGTTAACAAATTCCATTTTTAAAAAATCGAATTTGCAAAGAGATCCAATATCACAGAATAGAAAGAAGTTTATAATTAATTACACTTATCAATTTTAATGCATTACAACTTTGTAATTTTGTTAAAATTAAGTAATTTTGTTAGAGTCTATATATTGTAGAGCTCAAACGAACTCGTAAATACGACTGAAGATTTGATTTACGGTGATCACGCTAAATACATGATGCCACAGCTTATCAATATCCCGTAGCCGTGTCTTGGTAAATAATTAACAAGTTGTAAATTAAATAAATGCCGGAGCAATATTTATTTAACTGAATAATATAGCATTGTTGAAGCTTTCTTTAATCCGCAGCCTTATTTATTTAGAAATTAACTAAAACGGCTTACGCTCCTAAGTAATGTAAAATGTATCGAATTTAGTTGGTTGTTTGTTAATTTACTTGGTTGACTTCAATAATAGTTAAATTTTGTAGTCTTTAATTTTTTCGCATAAATGCTGGGTGCACCATACTGTAATTGTTTACCGTAAGAGCGTCGGGTAAATTATGTACAAATGAAATTCAAAAATTGAAAATCTTATTAGTACATGGTGAGATTCGAACCCAGGTCCTGTAGATTACAAGTCAAGTGCTCTAACCCTTAGCCACCTCTATGGGTCATGACAATTTCATTTCCCCCTCAACATATTAACAGTTATTTATTATTTATCAAGACATTAACACGTTACTTTATAGTTATGGCTGACATCGTTATCATAGGTTACGCCATTTTACTGTGGAAATTAACCGACATTTACCGTATTCACACAGTGATTGCAAAAAAACATTACGCTTCCGTTTTTATGTGTTATTGAGAAACACGTAGTGTTGTAAAACAATGCTTCATACTGCAACTTGGAGCAACATTACGGCGGATTTCCACTGCTTAAAGAACCGTATAAAAAGTTGTTCTTGTCTCTGGTTTTTAAAACAAATAAACAAGATGATACCAACAGTTCAATACTTCAAAAAATGTAGAGCATATTTTAACTGCTGCAGTAACTAATTGCTCACTAAGGGAACCTCTAAGATTTTTGAGACTTAACGACTCTCAGCACAGTTGAAAAGACTAAATCATCTATATTGTATGCCCGTTGTCAGACCTAACAGATCATGCACGCACGACGCTGGCATGCCTTGAGCGCACAAGATCAGGTCAAGGGCATCTCATTCGCAACTAACTCGCTTTATTAACATTTAATATAAATGTAACGAGACCACAGTCCACCTGATAAAATGTCACATACAATCTATGCTCAATTAAAAAAAACTTTTTTATTTTTAATTTTAAAGGCCATTGTTTCCAAAATGGTGGCGTTTTACTCGCCAGATATATGTAATTTTTTAATTTATGTAATCTAAAAATATGAGTACACTGAGCACGATACTTTACCGTTCAGTGCAGAATACGTAACAATCCTCTTTTTGATACGTCACGGAAAAGATCAAAGTAAAAGCTGAAAGCTCTATTGCTGTAAGTTATGCACTCTATTGGTCATTTACTGCGGACTATAAGTTATTTGTGATTACAAAATAATGAGATTCAGTATGTTTTTTATTTATTTACGCTTAACGAATCTCACATTGTTTGACAGGTTATTAGACCGAGTAAACCTTGGCTTAGAAATGCTTTTAAGTAATTCTAAAATAAACAAAATTTCAAGTATTGCTAGATATCGAAATTCATTTGCGTCAGTGTAATGTACCTACGAAAAAAAATTATATCTTACTAATATTAAAAAAGCGGAAGTTTGTTAGAGTTTGCCGTCTAAACAGATGAACGGATCTCAAAGAAATTTGGCATAACTATAGAACATAGTCTGGAAAAAGACATAGTCTACTAACTAATAATTATATTTTTTTTAATTCAGCGCGGACAGAGTCATGGGCGAAAGCTAGTGTTGTGTTTTTTAAATAGTTCTTTTAAATTAAATTCTTTTAAATCATAGTTTTTTTAAATTGTTCTTGTAATTAGAATCACATAGTCATTACAATACCACAACATAGTTACAGCAAATATACAAGCACAATGCAAAATGCAAATTCCTATTTACATATTACGTGATATGCATAAGTGTATTTTTATATATTTCTATGACAACTGCATCACTGTAGTTAAACAGGAAATCTTTAACTAAAAAGTCTGTGAATGAAAAGGATTTTTCGTAACTATTTGTGCTATGGTCTGGTGAACTCAACGCTCACTTTTGTACCTTTGTCTCATTAACTATTAGTAAAAACCAATACCTTGATCCTAATACTGAATGACATTGATGTCGTCAATACACAGTTAAAATGTTTACAGCTAAGCTAAAACAGCGGGGGTTTAATAATAAACAAATTAAATAGAAGTCAATGCACTAAGTGCCGCTCAGGCAACAAGTAATACGAGAAACCTACGCTAAATGAATCATCTCCACTACATTATCCTACTCCCGTAGGGTGCTCCGGGTTTTCGTCCTCCAAATAACTATCATCCGTCAACTCAGTCATCACTCCTTTCTTGATCATGTCACCTTTCACACAATCCATCCATCTTTTTAGGTCTACCTCTAGACCATCTCATCTACGCTGTCTACTTAAATTAATGCTTCTGAGTGTCATTTTATAAGATACGGAACTTGGTTACTATGTTGTGTATAATAAAAAACCTATTTATTTGAATTTTTGGTGCAGTTAAATACCAAAAAATATATTTAACTACTTTCTTATCAGCAACTGCAGACTAATTAAAATGTTTCTGTAACGTGTCATGATAAGCAAAACATGAACTTTTATAAATAAATATTACCATTTACTAATCGTTCTACATACGCTATGTAATGGAACTGCTGACATAAATAACGTATAGATTACGTAAGAACGATCCTCGGTTGAAAGCGAATCGTAATCATGTCTTGTTTTGGTATAACAAGCATTGTTCCTCGAATGTTACCATTTCCGCTGTTACATGTAAGGTTATGTTGCCAAATAATGTACAACCTTACTTCTTACTATAAATGCGAAAATATAGATGGATGGATGAATGTTTGGTGGAAGATATCTCCAGAACGGCTCAACAAAACCCGCACAGATATAGAACATATTGAATAGGCTATATTTTTGTTTTCATTTCGCGAAGAGTCACGAACAAAAACTAATCATCTATAAGCAGTTCAGAACTGAAGCCTGAATAGCATTTTTAACCTTGAAATTTGAAAATTCACCATGAAAACCAAGCTTAATTATTTAAAATATTATGTTTTGTAATGGGTGTTCTTAATCTATCGTATATTACATTAAACTCAAAAGTTTATTTTTCTAAATTAAATTAAAATTGTATCGTTTTTCCGATTAGCAGGGTATTTCCAATGACTGTTACATTATAAAACATTGCAGGAAAGTGCGCACTTTTTCAGTATGATATTCCTAATGATTAATAAAGAACCTTAGACTAGAGGACTTTAAAAATGTTGTTTGTTTACACAGATTTATAAGAGATAGAAAAAGTTAGGTAAAACCATATGAACTTAAATTAAAAAGACAATATTTCAAGAAGAAAATACTTACTGCCACTTCCTTTTATCGTTAAGCTTAAGGGAGGCGGTATTGCCCATGTTAACTTGTGATCGCAGTTTATTTGTAAACACAAGATCCGCGAATGGTAAAAGAGATTAAGCACTCTTTAAAACTTCCTAACACGTCTTAGCCATTCGAATATCCGTCAGACTATAATCAACTCGCAGGTAAACCACAATCGCATTTGACCATGACTTTCCCTATTCAACAGCGATAGTTTTTGCGCCATACTACTTAAATAATATAACATAAACTCAATGTTACAATAAAAATATAAAAGTCAAGTATAAAATTGTTGAAGGTAATTTGATCGTAATTCAAATGTGGGGTTGGGGGGTAGTCTGTATTATGCATTTTTTCTATCATTGTTAGATGGCGCCTGATGAAAGAAATGTAACGAAATCGATTGTTTGTAAAATTCATAAGTTTATAATCAGTTTAGTTCAGGCATATTGCAAAGTCCCAACGTAAACAATGTTTCTCAGAACATGTTAATGTCGGACAACACCGTCTATTTATTATTTGTAGTTTTAAAAAAAATCACAAATCTTATATATTGCTTACAGTTAATAAAGAAAATATTCAGTCTTGTGTAATTTTTAAAATATTTATCGGTAAATATCCCGTACAAAATGTTTCACTTTCACGGTAAGAAATCTGTCAAAATTAAAAATGTCAATGTCAGTGTCAGCGAGTTAAATAGTAAATAGGTTATATTTCTATTATAAACAATTCACGTAGATAGATTTCTTATTGAATCATTACATTTATATATACAGGCACAGTGAAATCTGAAATCATGAAAAAAGAAGGTAAGGTTATAAAAGATATAAATTTCAATGAATAATAGAACAGACAGCCAACTTACATGTTTCTCATATGTTTTGTTTTAGAAGTACAAGAAATTTTCCTTAAAATTCTAAGAGAAGAAGAGGATGTCTCTGCAGGCGTGGCAGCAATTAGAACACTACTCACAGTTATAGAAAACTACAAAGGTTGGCATTAACTCATCATTCAAATGTAATTTTAAACAGACTTTATTGTAGGTTGGCAAATTAGTTTCCTAAGCTATAATAATTTAATTTAGCTTAGTAGCTTATTTTTTTATGTTAGGCAAGTTGTGTGCATGAAATGTTTGAGAAATAGTTTACTAGATTTTGTCTACAACTCCATCTGTGGGAAAATTAAAAAAAAAAACAAAAACAAATGTATGTATACTTCCAGACTCTTTTGGACATACATACCAAATTATCTATCTATCTAATATTGCCATCCATGTAAACTTTCATATTTATAATATTAGTTAGATAATTCTATATCAATTGCTTTTATTGTTTCCAGTGGCAACTGTAAGAGAGCTGGACCTGAACCTGCAGCTCGCAGTTGATGCAATGCGTCACTGTGACCAGCCGGTAGCAGCCATATCCTCTGGCTGCGAACTCTTCATGAGATTCATCACATTTGCTAAACTTGATGTCAAGGTATGTACCAATATTACATTTTATGTTATCTGTGATCAGTGTTGCCAACAGGAAACACTTTTTTCCAGTAATTAAAAAATGTATAACCGGAATCTGTATTTTATTTTCAGTCATTTGAAGAATGTGAACAAATTATGTTGCAAAGAGGTCATATATTTTTGAGAACATTACTTGAAGCAAGAGGAAAAGTGGCCAAACAAGCTTTACCTTTTATTAGCGATGGCTGTGTAAGTAATAGAAACTTTTAAGTAAACTTTAAGTTACTAATCACTTAAAATATTTCACAATTTCCTATGCTATATTTTTGTGACTATTTTTCCAGAAAATTCTAACACATTCCAGATCAAGAGTAGTGCTTCAAGCCATGTTGGAGGCAGCAAAAGCTAACAAAAGATTTCATGTTTATGTCACAATGTCCGGACCTGATAATAGCGGGTAAGAGAAATCTTATTTGAATTAGAGAACCAAGTTATTTTTCTTTTTAATAATCTTAGCAAGGCATGCACCTGGGATGACCTTATATGCAACCAATAGTTTTGTATAGATAATAGCATATATATGAATACTGAAACATTTAAATATGTAAGTATCTTGAATAAATTTTCAATGTACATTAATGTTTTGTTATCTTTGAGGTAGTAACCAACAATTATGAAGTGAAGTGTTATAATTCCTCTAAGGAGTTAGCACTAAGTCTGTACTAATATTATAAAGAGGAAAGATTTGTGATTTTAGATTTTTGTATGTATTTAACTACTGGGCCGATTAAAAAAATACTTTCACTATATAAAGCTACTTTTTCACTGAGTAACATAGGCTACGTTTTTACTATTTTGAATTCCACATGGACAAAGTCGCGATCAGTGATGAAACCTTAAAAATTCCATACATACTGATGGTGTCTTTACATCCTATTTGATATCTTTATGTAATGTATTTGCCTTATCTGCAGAGTTTTAATGCACAAACAACTGGTAGCGGGCGGTGTGGACGCGACGCTGATCTTAGACGCAGCCATCGGCTATATCTTGGAGCAAGTTGATATTGTCATGTTGGGTGCAGAGGGTGTCACTGAGAGTGGTGGCATTATTAACAAGGTATAAAACTTGTCTGTTAAACCTTCTTTCCACTAAGCAATTAGCTGTGCCTGACTGCTATTTGTGTTTATTTTTACTCATATAACTTATTATGTTTTTGTATTTTGTAAGCATTCTCGAAAGATACTATTTTGACGATGATGTTATTTAATTCAGTTTGTTTTCTTGAGTGTCAAAAGGTCGGTGAGATTTTCGAATTAAATTAGTATCATTTAGCAGCTAGCAGTACGCAACTTTCTTTTTGTAATTGGCCAAGCTAGTGAAATAGTATTAATTCCAGGTACATAGGGTAAATTCGTTAGCCGTTTTAACATTTTGAAATAGTATTAGCGAGTGGAAATTGGATCTTTATAATCGTGTCTGTGAAAATAATGTTGATGAAATATAGTAGAAGTTTTTGGCTAGTTGCTAGTGGAAACACACTAATGAAATTTTTTTATTTTTCCAGATTGGTACTTACAGTTTAGCGATGTCTGCATTAGAGCTGAAGAAACCGGTCCACGTTTTAACAGAGAGTTTTAAATTCTCCAGAATATATCCTCTGAACCAGCTCGACTTGCCAAATGAATTCAAATATCTATCAAGTGTTTTGAAGAACAACAAAGATCTGTCTAAGGAACATCCCTTAGTTGACTACACCCCTCCGGCATATATCACTTTGTTGTTTACTGACTTGGGAATACTAAATCCATCAGCTGTTAGTGATGAACTGATTAAATTGTATCTATAAGAGGATCTTTTATATAGAAATAAATGTTTATATGTTTAATCTTTTTTTTATACTGTTTCAAACAAATTCACCTTCAACTCCTTGTCTAATAATTACTACTAATAGTGAGAGTCAAAATATTGAATCAATATGGCGGGTGTAACTTTATTTCGTTCTAGGGAAGGTACTTAAGCGAGGTACTAAATAGTACATTTTTTAGTAAGTGGTATAATTTAATTCGCTATGGTACACCCGCGATTTTGACTCGCTACTAATGTGTAGCAATTTTTAATGATTAATTCGTAGGTATGTAACCTATAGTGTTTCATGCAATAATTTTGTATTGTAAATGACAAAAATGAGGAAATTTATACCAACAAAAGACATCCGGAGACTATTTGCATCATAGAAACTATAGGTTTTATATTTGGGTCTGGGTAATAAGAAAATTTCCAAAATATTCGAATCCAAATCATCTGGCACTTTAATTGATATTGACATAAAAATATTTACATTTCACTTAAGACTAAAATAAGAAACATATTAACTACAGCGAATTATCTCACTTTAATTTTTTAACCGTAAATTTCCACTGCCGGAACACCAGTACAGAAACATTATGTATTTCATTTTTCTTAGTGTTTTTATATATGTATGATGACAGTGAAAATTTACGTTATTTCATTGAAATATGCACTAACTATGTAGGCAAGACAAATATTACAATCTGTTATTTAATGGAAACACAATAAAATGGAAGCACATTATTTTTACCAACCGCACAAATACAAAATACAATCAAATCTATTTTAATTTCTTAAAATTAAATCAACACTCGGAAGCTCTTCGGTTTTAATCGAAATATAATCTTAAAAATATATAGAATAATACAGATAATTTAGAAATAACATAATATGTATATTTTGCACATAATATTATTAATAAGAACACTGATTTTAACATTAAAGCAATCTTAATATTTTCATAATATCAACATATTTAATCAAAGTGGACCAATCACAAAATAGAATGTTCCAGAACCTGCGCCATATTGCAACGTCATAGCTGTCAAATCAAAAAAAGCTAGAATAATCAACAGATATTTTCAAAATAATGTATGACAAATGAGGCCATTAATGCACCAATGCAGAGCACTGTAATCGTATCCCTTTATGACTTGCCATAAGAATTATTGTTAAACCATTAATACAAACCAAAATATTAACTAATTAAAATTACTAAATTGACATAAACATCTTATAGGTAATATAATTCGATATTCACAATTTTATTCGATTATGCAATTACGTAAGATTATTAACAGAATCATCAATTCAAAAACATATTAAAAATAACAATGAGTATAGAATTATTACACAAAATCAGGACATTAAATTTTTAGGCATATTTTAAGCTTACATTATTGTTTTTAACTTCATTATTTTTACACTTACAAACCAGTTCAAAAATTCTCTAACCATTAAACAATCAAAAATATTCATAATTATGTACAAAGTAATATCAATAAAGTAAATATAAAAATAAAATATTGTGTTACGTATAATATCAAAAAGAAATTTCATGGAGTCATTGCACGCCTCAGGGTAACGCAATTTATTTACATAAACTAAATTATAATTAATCATGAATGTACAAAAATAATAATCTTTATAATAAAGTTAAAAATCGAAACGCTTTACCACAATATAGTTGTCTCTATTTATTTCATGAAGATTGACAAGGATAACAATATGCTTTCTTTTTTCATTGTATGTAACTTTAGTGCTATGACACCTATATACTATCTCTTTCTGTCTTCTTCATAGAGACGGAGAAGGATGGAAAATCGTTTTTAAATTACGATAGTTGTGTTGACAAGCAAGATCTATTTGAAAATACTAAAATTGATATTTTAGTTTATTAAATATCGAATTGTTGGTTATTCCAATATTAATGTTTTGTTCTGCGTTGTTACCTGTTGTAAATATTATCAATAATAGTGTATATTTGATGGAAGTGCGGCCGCTTGTCCGCCTCGTACTCCCAGCAGCGCAGCATCAGAGCGTACACGTCCTCCGAACAGCCATCTGGTGCCGGCATTCGGTAACCTGCGGACAAACATTAATTTAAACATAACCTATACTAATATTATAATGAAGACATATTTGAATTTTTGTATGTATTGAAATAACTCAAAAACTACTGGGCCGATTTCAATTTTTATTATTTTTTAATTTCACGCGGGCGACGTCGTGAGTAACAACTAGTTGAAATAGAAATAAAAACATTTAAATCATACAAATTATTGCGTACAGAAAGTGTGACGAAAAATCGTACTAATATAATAAATGCGAATATACAGATGGATGGATATATTTTAGAAGGTACGTTCTAAACGGCTAAATGAATCTTGTTAAAAATCACCACAAATATAAGTAGATAATGTATAATCTGGTAGAACACATAGGCTACTTATTAATTTAATTGCGTGCGGATGGAATCGCGGGCGAAAGCTAGTCTTATATAAATAAAGATATAGAGATAAGTAGTCTCAAGTAGTAAAAGTGTAATTAAAATAAACGGTGTATTACCGGCGTCTATTTTCTCCCGAGCGCGCGAGTTGCTCATGCCGGCGTAGGGAGTGTCGCCTTTAGAGAATATCTCCCACATCAGCACGCCGTAACTCCACACATCGCAGAGCGACGTGTACTTGCCTGGAAACAATAATTATACACATGTTATAAAATATGGCAAGTAATTAACTGACGACATACCAACATGGAGGCTTAAAATCAATGCCATTGTGATGTAAAATACGAATCAAATGTCACATCAATATTTAAAATTGATAGAATTATTTTGACTACAGTAGACAAGGGTTCACATTGTTAAATACAAACACATTCTGTATAATTTTTTTTATATACTGTAAGGTACAAACAAGCAATCGTTGCCTGAAAACATCTGCTTTTGGAGATGCGTTACCTACCCTTAATCGACAAAGGAAGAGACGTACATAAATGGTATATTTCCCCTTACTATCCGTCTCTACCATTAAATTCACTTTTCCCATCTTTTCCTTGTCAGAAAAGAGTGAGGGTAAAGGGACTAAAATTAGGC
>NW_013525292.1:1815959-1818252 GCF_000836215.1 Papilio polytes
ATGAAAAATAAAGTTTTTTACAAAACTGCCCGAATATGATCTTTTAAGCGTCCTTGCGACGTTGCCGCGTTTACTAACTACCAGGTTCTTATTTATCGGTATCTTGAATTGTGAAACAAAAAAATCCTATATTTCCGTCACGTATTTTAATTTTTATTATTATCTTTATTATTATATATATTATTATTTTTATTATTATATATTTTTATTATTGTTATTATCAGGCAATTTACGAGAATTTGGTAGTACTGCCCCTTAATATTATAAAGGCGAAAGATTTGCATGTTTTACTTTCAAAAAATACTGAGCCGATTTCAAAAATTCTTTCACCATTAAAAACCTACGTTATGAGAGAGTAACACATGCTAAAATGTTTATTTTGGACCCATCGCGAGCGACAGCTAGTAGTAAAATAAACTCACGTGCTAACATTCTGTGGGAAGTATTGGAGAAGGCCTATGTCCAGCAGTGGGCAGATAAGGGCTCATGATGATGACATGCAAAGAATATGTAAAACTCACTCGTCCGATTTTGTCCAGCAGTATAACGTGGTCGTTATTAAGTTCCCAAGTCTCGCGCGGCACGGCGCGGCGCAGCAGGGCGCCGGAGCGCGCGGTGACGGGCACGCCGCTCGCGCGCTGCCACGCTATTAGTTCGCCTACTGACGGGAAGGCAGCGCCCTCGAAGCGGTAGTGGCCCTACAATAAACACATTTACATATTGGTCCTTCGAGCAGTATTTCATGAACTCCAAAACAACTTTTATTTTTTTATATCATAAGGTGACAAACGAGCAAGCGGCCACCAGGATCCGCCAAAATGGCGAAGCGACCGCTGCCAATAGTTCCAGTATTAAATTATTTTTCTATTGAAGTTAAAAATACATAAGAACTAATGTTGAAATTATCTATTGTAAGTATCCAATTGTCACTAACCTCCGGAGTGGTCTGCACGATGAAGTGCTTGTGCTGCCCCCAGCAGACGGAGAGGACGAGCTGCCGCGCGTGGTTGCGTGTCGTCTCCCGCACCAAGTAGTCACCATCAGCTCGCAGCAGCCGCACCACCTCCTCCCGAGGCAGAACCCCATGGAACCACTCCTGTTCCACCAGCGATCGCTCCGTCTCACTCACGCTCACCTGGATATTGATAAGATTTGATTTTTTTTAATATTTCTTTTTTATACAATTGACTTCGAGAGATATCTATTGGAGTTTATTTTATTACTTAAATAAAACAAAACTTCGCTTTCGTAAGCGAAATTAAAGCGATTTAGACTTTAAATGGAATGTAGAAAAAATATTATTGCAGTCTAATGTAACTAAGTTACTTTACGTATGTAAACTGCATGTATTTTGCAACAAACTTAAAGAAAGAATTAACAAAAACGTTTTATCTGGTATTTCATTTACTTACAAAGAATTGTTACAATAAAAACATAAACTCAACAAAATTGAAAATGTTAAGACATGCGTAATCAACCGAAATTCCTCGTGTGAACTGGTGCTTTTTATTTTACCATGGAATGCAGTTTGTTTTTCGCTTCACTTTGCCTGCTTTGGGAAACAAGTAATGACTCATATCAAACTGTATTTTGAGCAAAACACGTGCTCTGGATAAGGTTAAACATTCTGGAAGTAGGCGGTCACTATTTTTGATAGAAACGTGTGCACACTAAAAGTAATAAAATAATTTCCTCGATTAACACTATTTATCAAATGCCTGTAACACTTGTCTCATAATAACATGTTGTTTTTCCTCATATTTCTAATACTGTTGTATTAAAGTTTATATTAGTCGGTCAATGTTTACACGCAAACACAAACAACAATTATATCATGCACAAAACAATAGACAAACGAACGCACATAATTAAAACAATCAAAACCTACTGCCTCCTTCTCAAACTCTAACCGAAGTTGTTTCAAACGCTTCTTCCTTCGCGGAATTATAATCGGCGGCAACAAATCAGCTTGAGTTATGTACATCGAGAACGGATCCATTATTCGCAGACTGTTACACAAGGGAATCAACCAACAACACGCACAGATAAAGAATTGTGAAATAGAAAAACTTTCCGACTGTACTGTAGAATAAACCGTCGAGCGTTTACGAGATTCACCTTGATTTTGAATATGTGTGTTTGGGAGCGGTGTGGTGCTATTTTAAAAAAGCTTATTCCTGTTGCGCGAAGTTCGCTGTGGTAGGATGCATCGTGTCACGCCGGTATATTTAGAGCGGCGCGATGTGACGCGGACACTCCGGCGTGAGTGGCAGGCTCATGCATTAGGCTGGCT
>NW_013525292.1:1818481-1822449 GCF_000836215.1 Papilio polytes
CGGGCCCTTCGCTGCTACTTCGGTACGTTTTGGGAGGTAGGGCCGGGCTCGAAGGCACCGACTTGCGTCTAAAGGGCCTCGTGAACATTTTGAAGAAGGGCCTCGGCGGGATTATAGAATGTAGATGTAACCGCAACGCGTCCACTGACGCTTTAGACCCCAACGATGAACGGTCCTGATAATTTTGTGACTTTATTTGATATGTCTAAAATATAAATTCTTCGGAATTTATTTGATAATTTTTACATCATTCGTGTAACTAGTTGGACAGTTTAACATTGATACGTACAGGTGAAAGGCGAACCTTGAGTAAGGAGCCAATTGCAACGCTAATGATACAAAAATATTATGCTCAATACCTTTTTGTGCTTCACTTTACATATAAGGTGTAAGGTGGTGTGACATTAATAATATAAAAAAGTTCTTAACCTATGACGAAATTTGTAATTGGTTGGTAGTTTCCAAACCAGAACAAATTGAAAACATGTTTATGGTAAAATAAGAAAATATCATTAAATTAAATTGAAACAAAAAAATCGACAGATCCGAGACAAATGTAACACATATTTAGTATCTAAATATATAGTCCTACGTAATTATTACACAATAGTACATAAACGTCTCTTACTTTTACGTGCAAATACTATCCCAAAACTTACTTCTTACTATTTTTACTTAATGTTATAAATGCGAAAGTTTAGATGGATGGATGGATGTTTATAGTTTGCAGCCTGAACGGTTGAACGGATCTGGATGAAATTTGGCATAGTTGTAGAGCATAGTGTGGAAGAACACATAGGCTACATACTTTTATTTTTTTAATACCACGGTTACGGAGTCGCGGGTGGAAGCTAATACTATATGAATTTATTTGTCCACACAAGACTTAAGTATTATTTTTAAAATCCTAATAAGATGACAAAGGTGTGGAGTGTATCGCTGATCCCTATTTGGACCTCATTCCGCTATTTGTTACGGAATGTCAGACTTAAGTATTAAATAAAGAAGGTTCCAGTATACCTGATGGTCAGGCGAGCTGCCATCCAGACTGTCTCCGCCGACTGTCTCGGCAGACAGGTCAGGACAGCCGCTGGGCGCCTCCTCGCAGCCGAGCTCCGCCAGCGCGGTTCGTATCAGTTCCGCCTGACGCGCGCACTTGCGCTCCACCACTCGGAGTTCTAGAAGTTTCGTCGGCTCCGATGACGTCACCGGGATCGGTGGCGGCGAATGCCTGTGTAGATTAATACATTTTCAGACTTTCTTTGTACTGAAGAGTATTCCTGATGAATTCGAATGCAGGTAAAAAAGAAAACATCCTAAAGATGCGTTTATGACTTATGGATATAAATTATCCAAATGTAGCTAATGTTAAAGCTCTATAAAGAATTTTACCTTAGATGTGGCAAGCCGATTGAACTTTTCGTTTTAAATCATACTTATATGATAAATGACAAAATTTAGATAGATGGATGGATGTTTCTTAGAGTTTGTAGCCTAACCAGCTGAACGGATCTCAATGAAATTTGACAAAGATGTAGAGGATAGTCTGGAAGAATACATAGGTGTTCTTCCAGACTGTAGACTTTTCTGCTCACTTTTATTTTTATTTAATTCCACGCGAAGGGAGTCACGGGCAAAAGCTAGTTCTAAATAAGCGTTTACTTTTTAAATATTAACAGCATTGAAATTATTTTTGACAATTTATATTACCTGTCGATGCCATTAACACCATTGCTGATACCCGATTGTAAGCCAGTGTTATTCTTGCAGATACCATTGCCTATGATCTCAGGGCCGTGTAACGCTGTCTGCTTCTCTCTGTTATCTTGTAGTGATGACTCCAGTTCTGTCAGCTTCTCTTTCAGCCATTCTACAGTGAGATTGTCCACTGTCAACTGGTTTGGTTGCAGTTTTCCGCTCGTATCTTCTACTAGGCTCTCGTCGAATGTAAACGTTATGGGTGTTGATGGCGGTGATCTAAAATATTAATCAATACATATTTATTATATACTAGCGATCCGCTTCCGCGTTGCACGGGCAATGCTGGTACAAAAATGTGTTTACGAAATCACGTAAGAAACATTATACCTCTGCGACATTATACATATAAAAATCCGCTGCTTAGCTTTAAAGATCTAAGCATACTTGGGAATAGACAGACAACAGGTAACGAATTTTTTATATACCATGCAGTGAATATTAAAATTGGATATTTCCAAACTTTTTTCCCTTGGGTTTACTTTTTTCAATGAAACTCTTGCTGATTCTTAAACTAGTAAACCCTAAACTTTTATCTCGCCATTCACTGTTCCTCCTCACCCCTGTCAGGTCTTGCTTGAACCCTATGCGATCTAGATTACATTAGTTATCACATATTTTGAAGTTAATATGAACCTACTTGTATTTCTCCATAAATTCTTTGTATTCATCTTGTGGTTTGAGGTTTTGTATCGTGGACTCCACTTTGCTCGTAATCTCCCGGAACTTGTCCGTGCTGAAGTCGGATCTTTGCACCACCTCTAGCAGTATCGCCTTCCTATAAAAGAAAATCATTATTAATTAAATAAAATAATAACTCTTATCAGTCGGTACATAGATGTAATGTTAATACTATAAATTTAAAAGTACGGATGAATGTTTGTAAAAAGATATCTCCTTAACGGCATTATGAATCTGGATGAAATTTTGCATAGATGTAGACCGTCTGTTAGAACAACAACTGAACTTTATTTATTTCGAGCAGACGGAGTCGTGGGCGGCAGTTAGTACATGACAAATGTAACTCCTTACGTCACAAAGGTCGAAGTTTTCTTTACCAAAGCCAAGAGAAACAAATAACGGAATTATATGATAAAAATATTTTTTTTTATTTATAGGTCAACAAATAAATAATAGTAACTGAAACAAAGCGATTAATCATAAAATTAACAACGATATCCACATGTTCATTGTTGTTGCTAACAAATGTGGTTTAAGTAAATAAGAAATACAAATAAATATTATTTTTATAGCTTTACTTCGAATAGAATTAAAAGTAAATATTTATACATGTAAAGTACTCGATAGAAAACGTTCGCGGAAGTTCCACTTGTTAACTAACTTCCACACTTATAGCAGGTTTCCCAGCTAAATTTAACCATTCGATAGAGTTTATTGTTCGATAAATTCATAAAATGAGGTTCCGAACTACGTAACTTGAGTTTTACTCCATTAAAACTTACGTCAACCAAACACTAATTAATCATTAGGTATTGATAAAATAAATGGACACTTCAGAAACCCGGAATTAGAGAAAAATGGTTACATGAGCATTCCTTTTGAGTTTTAAGTGAATTTTTAGTATTCTATATTGAGACTCCCTTAGCGAAGAACTCTCATAACAGTTAAAAAAAACTATACAACTGATTGTTTATATTTTTTTTCTTGTAATTAAAATTAAATGTAGTAATATTTTGTAAATATACCGTTCTCGGGGGACATTAAAAATATTTTTTTGTCGTAATATTTTTATGGCAACACGAATTAGAATAAAGTCGTGTTGATATAAAAGATAACGCCCGCACAGCAGTCGGTGATTAGTTAATTCCTTGAAATTTCTTTAATGTTGCCATAAAAATGTGTTAATGTTTACTACTCTAGATTTATATGATCGACACGCTTTTTGATGAACTTGAATAATCTCGATTTATTAAATTAAACAACATAAACGAAATTAGATGAAGTGCCTGTGACCATACCACTACTTGCAGTGTAACATGTTATATTACACCGTGTAACGTCGGTAACTTTTAGAGATGTCGGATGGGTTAATCATTTGTAAATTACAGTCATAAGTACTAAAAATTATACCATGAGGCCGCTGTCGCCTCCCCTTGTCGCTTCTGTTGGTCGAGTAGCGACGGCAACGCAGCAGTCCTGAGCGCCCGCTCGCACTCCGTCGCCTCAGCCAACAGTAACACGTACTCGTT
>NW_013525292.1:1822517-1842414 GCF_000836215.1 Papilio polytes
AGTCTCGTCTAACTTACGACCACCTCTACTCGTCGGACCTGGAATTTGTATACGATATAAAATATGCCTCATTACTTTAAACAATATAAGCAAACATTAACCCATATATCGTAAAGAGTTCCATATATTTATGGATGATACGCTAGGCTCAATAAAATTAGGCATCCGGGGTACGTAAAAGATAGAATGGGAGCCTATGCAATTTATTCTTTACGAATTTTGAATTGTAGAAAGAATTTCAATCTTTCAATCAAATAAACGAAATAGTTGTTGACTATTCAATACCATGACTAATAATTATGACTAGTTGTGGTCAAGTCAATAGGCCTAAAAGTTAATTTCCTTTAGAAGTAACATTTTGTCATTTATTATAGAAACTGAAGGTCTATTTTTCTGATAATACTTCCTAAAATTAATGGCCTATATATACTAAATAGCATATTTATATTCTACCACTTGATACCATAAAATCGCAATAAAATATAATGCATTTAATCTAATCCGTTATAAGAAGCAATAAAAATGTAACGTTACATAGTTACCGATTATTGTATAAAGTAAATAACTGTGATTACTTTTCATATACTATATCTTTATACCGTTATAATATGACACGTTAAGAACGGGTAAATATGATCAATATCTCTTTATATGGAGCTAGTCATCAACTCAATTCTGTGTAGTCGACTTACAGTCGCATAATCAAGGGTAGTATATTAACTGTGGAAGATTAGGGTGTTTGTATATAATTACAATACATAACAGGTTGCAGTGCAGTTGAGAATATGACTGTATAATGATTATACTGCATTAAAATATCGATTTTCTACTTGTATCACGGTTAAATTAGAAATTTAGTTTTACCAATAGAAACACATAATTGTTAGCCTTTTAACTATTTCTATATATTCTGTATTCTTAAAAAGTTATTTAGTCTATTTATCAATACCGTTTATCTTTATTTAAAACAACAATTAGGAAAATATTAGGAAACGGAAGGAATAAGCGAATAAAGGAAGGAAATATAAGGGGTTAAGTCGCAGTCTCGACGCAGTCACCACGGAACGTTCCATATCTTTGCGTTGTCGCATTAGAACTTAGTTTGTGTATTTTAAAGTAATTTATAATCATTGTAAATATGGCCGTCCGTGTATATTTTGTAGGAAGTCTTTTGTGGAAATATCTAACATAGTGTAACTATCGCTAAAATACGATGGATTTTCCTTATACAATATCTTTGGGTAGACATGCTATCTGTTTTATTAAATAGTCGCATAATATTACAGTCGACGTTAATTGGTCATAGGAAACACTGGGTTCTGTTATACTATTTTTTATGTTTGTTATACTAGCGCTTGACCACGATCCCACCTGAAGAAAATGATGATGCAGTATACGATTAACGTATATGAGTGCGGTAAATCTAGGAATAGAATTCAATACCTATAGATATTCTAACTTATATTCTACAGGGTGTTTAGTTAAACATTACGCGTAGGTGGATTGATAAATAGCTCCGCTGTAGCACTGTTCCAGTGGCGCCAGTGACGTCATCAATACGATAATTTGCACTTGTATCCGTGCAATTGAACGGGCAAACGTTATTTAGCTACTGTTTTTATTCTATTATTATTAACAAACTATATCTTTCTATGCTAATATAATAAAGCGAAATCACGCACTACTTCGTGACGTAGGATGTCAACAATCACGGTATGTTTTTGAATATTTTTTTATAATAAAAAACACTACTCTTACGACATACTTTAGGCTATATGTTTTCAAGCTATTCAACTTAGCGGGTAAATAAATTGGGAAATCCTTCATGTGGGAACGGGACCATAAACTACAAGCTGCCAACATCAAGGAAGCAAGGTTGCCATGGTTGTCAATTGTGCATTTGAATTTTGACATTTGTAATTAAAAATATCACAAATGTAAAAAATTAAATAAAACTTATGTAATTTGCGGATGGAGCCGCACGGAAAGAGCTTTTTAGTAACAAACAAAAAAAAATAACTACATACAGTACAGATGATAAAAGATGAAAAAAGTTATATTTGACATATTAAGAACTTTTTGCTATATTTCAGTTTTTGTCAACTAAGAACTATTATAGATTATATTCTAGATCTATTATAGATTAAATAAGAAAAGGATCTTAGTAAAGCATTTTCACAACCAAATTTTACCTTTGCCTTTGAAGACACTATTTGAATGTAATGGGACAGCTGATTCTTTATTACTCTTTGCTGTACCTAGAATAAATCTTTTTTCGTTTAGAATATTATAGTTGTCTACGCAATTCAGGCTTTGAATTCTCACAAACTATTCCATATGTTGATTTGAATTTTATTTTATACGAAAATTAATCTAATTCCATTCTGACGAGCTCAAATCACCGGATCAATTTCCATTAATTTTACACGAAAAAAGCAAATAAAAATAGCGGCTAAACTTATTAAAGTAAGCGAAATTTCTGTACTTATTATGTTGATAAAATTATATTGTGTAATAATAATAAAAAAGGTAAAACTTACACTTACATTTAAGGTAGTTCTCCTCGAACTTAGCCCTCATTTGTTTGTACGATTCCAGGCATTTCTGATAATCGCTCTGCTTTCTCTGCACTTCTTCTGTTAACTGTAAAGATAATAAAACACTTTATTAAACATAATTCATAGAAATAAAAACCAAATCACTAAGCCAAAACACTTTTCAATACTAAGAAAAATATTACATCATCAATTTAAAAAGAAATCACGTTAAAAGACACAGCCAAAAAACTAAAATTAAACAAAACTAGCTGTTGCCTACGAATTCGCCCGCGTGAAATTAAAAAATATAGCCTATGTTACTCACTGAAAACGTAGTTTTTCAATGGTGAAAGAAGTTTTGAAATCGGCTCAGTAGTTTTCGACTTCAATACATACAAAAATACAAATCTTTCCTCTTTATATTAGTATAATATAAAACCAAATTCTTTAAAGGTATATTTTTGTAATATAACTAAAAAATCAAGGATTCCAAGGTATTAAAAGTATAATTATAACACATATGACTTCATAAAAACCCACAGTTTTTCTACTCGTATAAAAACTGAATTAACAATCCTTCCTGTATACCGTCATCCTTTAAAACCACAAGAATATAACTTCCTAGCATAATAATGATCAAAACATTAGCAACCAAAACAGTTTTTTATCTGTATTTATGAAAAAAACTTAAGATTATTAACATAACGTAATAACGTGTTAATTCCTTTATTTAGTACCCACGTAATGTAATAATTGCTTTGTTAATTTACGCGTATTATAATAACAAGAGAGTAATGGTTTTTAAACTTTAGACCCCACAGGAGTTCGCAAAACCTTTGTTAGGGGGTCACAGCACCTTATAAGAATTTCATTGTTTTTTTAATTTTCAAATTAGGAAAACTTGTGGAAAATTTATTTTATGGTTATCTGCTCCAAATAGCAAGGGGTCGAGAACTTATATTATTTGGTTAAGGGGTCGTGTGGTGAAAAAGTTTGACAATCGCCTGCCTAGAGAGTCGCTCAAGTGTGTCATTGTGAACAAGTAGTAGTGTGTCATGGGAGTGTTTCATTGATTATTGTGTACAGATTAAAAACTTTAATTTGCTTGTACAATGTTTCATGAAGCGTTTTAGGTTAGAATTTTTTAGGGGCATTAAATAAAATGTCTGTTTTTACTGTTATCGTAACATTGCTGATGTAAGATGGTTTAGGAAACTGTTCTTATAGAAGATATTTAATATAGATTTATTTTCTTATTACTTACAAAGTCCAAATTTCAATACAGACGTATATTCATCAAATTGATATTTATGGTTTAGTTGATCGTTTCAATAACCAAGAATTGTATCACAGATAAAAAAACTTGTGTTAAATTAAATGATGTAAAGTGTACAGCCTTCAACGGAGCCTCGCCGGAAATGTTTGGCATAACACGCCCGCGCTCCGACCGCTATCTGCACACGACTGTTACTAACCAATTGTTAAGTTACTTATTAATATTCATTATGTAAGGATCACTTGAATGACGTAATTTTCATGTACCCAATTTTACATTTTTGTTTTTGTATTTTTTTTAAAGGATGTGAATAAAGTTCCAACTACATGCTACTATGGACCAGCTTTCATTTTTAAAATGTTACGATACAAATTTTTAAATTCTTTATATTATTCCTTAGGTTACAATGCTTTACTTGGCTTTTAAACATTGGTAAAATATGTGATTCAATAAGTGAATCACTCGGCGTCCTAATAGCGTCCATTATAAGGTCTCATAAGTAAAATGCGCGCGAATTAAAAACGCATTATCGTTCCGTTTCACTCGCGATTATTTTATTCGGAATGGGTTACGGTAATTGATTAAAAAGTGATAAATTCGAGAATAGTGTAATATGCAATAAGTACAGTGTGTTTTTTTATTTTTTTTAAATAAACACGACAATCGAGTGTTAACCTTTGTTTTAATAGACCGATGTAATTAAATCGAATGCAATAAAATCTAAAACAGAAACGTCGATGGTATAAAAAAATGGAATTTCGAGCTGCATGTAACCTCTTGTAAAACAAACGCATAAAGACGAGGTTAATGCGCTGTACTCGGCCGTTATAAATAGCGTATATCAAAACGTTTAAACACGTGACTTCTTATATCTGGATACGGTACATAGACATGATCACCATACTAATGCCAAAGATAATTCTATTCTATTTTTTTATGTTAACGGTGGCGAACGCGCAAGCGGCCAGTTAAATTTGCCAAAATAACGAAGTGGCCGTTGCCCATGCAAACAGTTATTTTGGAAGTAACACTTAATATTATGTGATTGTGACGTGGACAATCCAAATCAGTCCTTACGTTAGTCCGTGATTCCATTATTTGGCCAAGAAATAGAGTTAAATATTTGAGCTAATAGACAGTCTTTACGTTCTCTATATACACAAATGTTATTACTTTTAAGATAGAAATAAGTACAAAATCTGAGCTAAATTTTCTTGTACATCTTTACACCCGATTTGCGGCAACTTTAAACTCAAGCGATGCGCCATAACTCGCCGTCGTAAAATAACATGCAATCGTTCCGAGAATGCAATTCGATGCGATATTTAAAAATATACGAGCATAAGAAATAATACGAAAAAGAGTTTGTTTCGTCGTTCGGCCTCTGCGGTAAACCGCTAACGCCCCGATCACATTGACATACGAAAGCTCAGCGGAATTGAAATATGAATTCCACTTCGCTATGATATAGTAAGCCTGTTAACAGTTTTGTAGAACGAAACAGTGTTATATTAATTTACAATAGGTTAAAAGATTCTCTCGTAATCATTCTAATATTTATTCTTCAATACGCATTAAACAAAACGCGGAACTATTTCCACTTCATGTTTTTCTTATCTGTGTTATTGGTATTGCATCGGGCTAGCGGGCTAGTGCGGCAGCAGTTGCTGATCCTACAAATGTGTACATAGGCACCATATGAAATTAATATATTCGGATATCGATACTGCATACGTAGGTCAATGTGATCGGGGCGTTAGGGCCAACTATTAGCATGATCTGTACTCGTTTGAACACTATCTTGTTTGTGGTTTTGTGATGAATCTTGTGACGTCACACAACATGATTGTTAGACGTGTTATTCCAGTGTGTATCACAACAGGACTAATGTACGTCAATAATAATGACGTATTAATAAATAATAGTCATACACAAACAGTATTTTTAAAGTAAACATAAATAATTACAATGTTAAGTGATAAGGTCAAAGGCAACAGTTTTATAAGTGTTTATTTCATAACCCTAAAAACGATCCCTCATCTATACCATTATAATAAAGCGTAAACACACACTTTGTTGCCTAAGATGTCAGCAATTACAGCATATTTTTGAATAATCCCTTATTTAATAAAAAAAAAAGCCCTACAATAACGTCACGCTTTAGGCTATATATTTTCACGGCATTGTTTGCCATAAGTTGCTGCCAACATCAAAGAAGCAAGGTTACCATGCTTTGTCATCATGTCATGTCATTTTGACATTTGCAATTGATAATTTAACACATGTAAACAATAAAATAAACTTATAATAATTTTATGCGGATGAAGTCGCACGGGAACAGCTAGTTGTTGTATAAAGCCAGATACAGACGTTCAGTTTTAATAGATTTCTAAACGTCGATCATAGGACCAGTGTTTTACGATTGGTGTATTATTTCTATAGCATTTTATGAATGAATTATTACTTTAACAACTAAACCCATCGATGTTTGATAAATTGCAAATAAGTATTGGAGAAATCAAACTTAAAATGTTGATGTATAAAAGCTTTCAATATCTAACTGCAATAATTATTACAATGGAAAGAGAAAGTTCAATGAAGCGGATTCACAAAGACATTGTGCAAGTTTGCTGTGGTCGTACTGAAGAACTTGTTTGTGTGTGTTAGGGAGTGTCAACTACTGATCATTCTAAATCAAAATTCGTCCTTTCAATTGATATTAAAGACATCTATATAAACAAAGTATGTTACAACGCTCACTATTAATTCCTATAAAAAATATTAATCTCTACAAAGTATCGAAATATAACGCGTTAATTAACATACTCGATGTTATTGCGTTGATTTTTTACAATCTTAGCTAAATCAAAAACAGACAGAATTATAAAACTTCGGTAGCTACATATTACAAGATAATTGCAGGATTATACACCGACAGGACAAAGCAAGATGGCGCCTAACGGTAAAATACAATATTTTAGCGCAACTTTTTCGTCGAAGGCAGGGTTGACGTACTGTTTACTTAGCAAGGTCAACCTGTTTAAATGTTCCTCAGACAAATTGCACTTTGGATAAACCAAGACATTATTAATAAGTCATCTTACTTGTTATCTATACTATCTAGACTATTAGCGTAAACACACACTTCTTGGTAGCCTAAGATGTCAGCAATTACAGCATATTTTTGAATAACTCTTTTTTTTATAAAAAGCCCTACACTTACGTCACTTAATTGTCGTTGATACGAAAAATACCATCTTATGTTATTGCGAAATTTGTGCCCAATAACTAGATAAAATATGTATTTATAACTATAGTCTATTGTCACTGTTGACCCACATACAACGACTGCTTTGCATGCCGAACGGAGGCATCTCGGCTATGTCTTTCATAGATACCAGCCAATGGATTGCGAAATGACATCATGCGTGAAAGATATTACATTGCCACTAGCGAAAAAATATATATCGTTCTCTTTCTTTTATCTCTATTATCCGAAGAGTGAAAGTGATAACAATATTCAGAGTTATCGAAGTGGAAGCCTACATTAACAATTACAGTAGAACTACATATCTATTTCTGATAAAGGTGGTTACACACTTATGATCTAATCGTGTAAATAATATTTGTTATCAGACGTCATTTAATATTTACATGACAAGCTTTTATCAGCGTATCCGTTGATTCATATAAATAAATAAAACTTTTATCTATATCATTTTTAATCTGTAATGTTTGTTCTATTGGAAATATAATATTATGGGTTTTTAGTTCTAAATTAAAATAATATTATTAGATGTTAATAGTTTATGTTTTGCATGTTGTGGCGTTCGAAAGGATGTTTGTTTTTTGAGAAAATACTTTTTTATTGCGATTAATAAATTCTGTTTTAGTAGAGTTTATTAATACAGTAGGTGCCTGCCAGTCACAACAAAAGTCACTCAAGGAAATAATCGGAAGTTTTCATACTTATTGTATTTTCTAACAATGTCGCAATTTAAAAAGTCTAGGTTGCAGCGTTTGAAATGAAGAGACTATTTTGCAGACGTTTTAAAGGGGTCATCAGTCCACCGGCTTTCTTGACAGTGATTATTGAATAGTCAAGAACCGTTCGTATCCGTAGCAAATTGAAAAGAGAAACTTATAAGTAAACAGTATAGAAAATGACAGACATTTTACAGCAACACAACACAGCAGCAAGGGGTATATCACGGTAATTTGCAAGAATACTTTCGTAACATTTCTTCATTAATAGGTAGATAAGTAGTAAATTTGTCAGTGTACTTTACGCCCGAAAGAGGCGCTGCACAAATCATATAAGAATTTTCGTGCTAGGCTGCCAGTTACAATACTTTCGACATTTACCAATCAAGTTCAATTTTCTGTTAAGATTAAAGACACAAAAATCTCGCAAAAATCATTACAATAAGATATATACATTAATAATTACGGCGCTAAAAAGCTGAAAGATATTTTTTTTTACATTTAATAGACCAAAGTATAGTCATCAGAGAAGTTCATAAAAATATCAATGGCCACGTGCATTAGTAACGCACGACTTGCAAAGCATCCTTTGCCACATGCATGTGTGTAATCATTTTATTTTTACGAGCAGCACGATTCGCCGCGATTTTTGCAAATAAACATCGGACGCACAAAGGGCACGATATAAAACTGGTTCTGCGTAATATAAGCGTTTTGCTTACTTAAACTATTTCAATACTACACTTACAAACTAATTAAAAGAAAAGATATTTAACGTTAAGATAAATAAGCAGACACTTAGTGAGATATCACATAGTAAGGGGTGTCCCTTGCTATGTACAAATATTTTATTTAAGGAAAATGTATGACAAAATATGTAGTTTAAATTGCTTCTTGTCAACTGGCCTGTTTCCCGTTTGTGAATACAACGGAATACTCGTCAGCTGTCATTTCTGGATGAATGACGTCATCAATCTACCAACCAGTTTAACATCTTTATATCCCCCTGTATAATTAGTCCGGCCTACAATCTATAGCCTTCCTATAGTCTTGTAATAAACGTTTATTCGTACACAAAGTTGCGATTTAAGTATTATCAAACTGTAAGTTGTTACAGGCGAGTATATGTAATTAGTAATTACCTCTGGAAGATTTTAGTTGATTATACACTCTGTATTATAGAGGAATCATAAGGAGAAAGTTTAATTAGGACAAAGTTTAATAATTTTCTTAGGAATATTGATTAATTTCGATAAGCGGCAACAGAAAAATTTTTTCTAATCGTAAATCTCGTGAATTGAAACGAAAAACGAATTGAAATATACTTTTTTTCTGCTATTATCTAACTAATTTTTATTTAAATTATGGATTTTTCTATAACCGATCTTAATTTTTACACCTTTGTAATTTGTTAAAATAATAAGCTAAATTTATTTTTTCCACTCTTTCTATACTATTATAATAAAGCGTAAACACACTTCTTTATTCCCTAATATGTCAGCAATTACAGCATATTTTTGGACAGTTCTTCTTTTAATAAAAAGCCCTACACTTACGTCACGCTTTAAGCTATATATTTTCACGCCATTAAACTTAGGGGTAAATATTTTGGACAAAATCCTAATCTGGGAAAGAGACCATAAGTTGCTGCCAACATCAAGGAAGCAATCATTATCATCATGTCATGTCATTTTGACATTTGCAATTGATAATTTGACAGATGTAAACAACAAAATAAAATTTTCATAATTTCATGCGGATGAAGTCGCACGGGAACAGCTATTTATTAATAATGGCTTAAGCCATTGAACTTTATAAAAGTAATTGTTGTGAATGTTTTCGTATAATTTTGTATTTTACGAAAACTTTTCCTCAATCCAGTCATCATGTCTGACGGGAACATTGTGTATGACTCGTTTCATGAATACAGTTAAAAACAAGTGCCGCCAGTTTATAATTTAATTGGTTATTGGTTGAGTCATAGGGTTACAGCAATTCAGTACAACTACATAGATAATAAATGTCTGGACTCGGGATACAGCGACTGTAAAGACTGTTTAAAATTCAGGAATCTGAAATAGTAATTACAAGTTCATATCTAGGAATGTTATATACTGCCTTGACTCTTTAGAAAATAGGATTAAAAAAAATATTTTGTTTCCCATCCCAAAATAGAAAAGGTGATTTATGTTTTCTTTTGCTTTACGTAAAAACTACAAATCTTAATTGAATATTGCAGTTAATAATACTCATATATACCACAAGATAAAGTACTCCCTTAGTGAGTCATTACTGTGCGTGCGGTTATCAGTCATTGATAAAAACATAGGAGCAGATATAAGGAAAACTATTTGACATGTTGAGAGGTACTTGTTGTAAGTTCTCATTGGAACCAGGTGGGGTCGCTTTCACCGGACCCCAGACAGCATGACGCAGTATAAGTATACTACGATTCAAGCTTTATGGAGGCTCGGGGTAAACTGCGAATACATATCTAAGTGGGTACTGCGGTCTCAAAATTGCAAGCCGGTGTAAATCATACTAATATTATAAATGTGAAAGTTTAGATGGATGGATAGATGTTTGTTAGAGTTTGTAGCTTAAACGGCTGAACGGATTTCGACGAAATTTAGTACTTTCTTCACTTTTGTTTTTCTTTGATTCCACGCGCACGAAGTCGCGGGCGAAAACTAGTAGTACTATATATAAATTGCTGATAACTGATATTGTTTATCTGAACATGGGAAAATATTTACTACCAATTATATTTGTATCTTGTATCGTGTTTTTAAACTTAAATAGATTGATTACATTATTGATTACTTACATACACATTATTGTAAATTTAATGACTGAAAAAAAAATGTTGCTAAATAAGGATAAAAAAGAAATAAACACGCTGTTATTGTTATTAAAAACAAAACAAAACCGTATCTGACATAATTAGGCGTAAGTTGATTGATTAAATATTTTCATAAAGTTAATTTAAACAAAATAAGATATAGTTATATTGTTGTATAGTTACTATTGAGGACTATCATTCCTGTTTCCTGTACGCTAATGCCTAGGGCATGCATCGTTACACCTTCCCACGATGCATTTGCTAAGCAATTATACACGCCCTATGCCTCGAGATAAATTCAAGAAATATTTTAAAAAGATACGATATTAATGACTCAGTATAAGATATTGAGGACATATTTACTAGTGCCATTTTAATTTAACGCTTTAATTTTTAGATTAGTTGAGTAGTATGAGTCATAACCGATATATTCTTGTTTTAATATCTAAAAGGGAAAAGACCCCTTTTAACAAGGGTCAAAAAGTTAAAAGTTAAATTTTGGCCGATCGATGCACTGACAGTCACTTTTACAGACCCCCCTTTTTATTTTAGTTTTATCCGACCTTAACAATTTTTTTTATAACATAAGATGGCAAACGAGCAAGCGGCCACTTGATTCCGCCAAAATGGCGAAGCGACCGCTGCCCATGGACATCTGCAATTGCAGATGCGTCGCCTACCCTTATCCGACGGAGGAGGAGACGCACATAAAGAGGATGTTTCCTCTTCCTATGCATCTCCTCCAAAATAATACTAAGTTGTCACATTGTAGACATAAGAAGATAATGTCCCTGTTTTGTATGAAGATAATGTTATCTCTGTTATCTTCATACAGAACGACAGGGATGGCAATACACAGGTGTTAAGAATATGTTAATTAAAGCTTCATCGTGCGGCCTATATAAACAATAACATTCAATTGATATTGTTAGTCATGATGGAATTCATTGAAAGGATACGCGAGGCCTCCGCAAAGTTTATAAGTTCATGGAAACATTTGTAAGGTATATATTCATTGTAATGTCACAATAAAATTGTTTTACTAGCTTCACTTCGTAGGTAATATTTTAATTAAACATGTCAAAATATACGTTTTCATGAAATAGCTTAACATCCCTTAAAATATACAACGTAATATACCGTTTTTCTGTCCAAAAAATTCATGACATTAAAGTACTATCTTACAAAATTAAAAACGCATAATGCACCATAGAAAGTGCTTGGAGTACACGAGCATTAGAATTCTGCCGTATTACACGTAGGTTAAAATAAACAGGCTTGTTTATATGTGGTAAGGACATTGACACAGCATACCGGCACGTTCCAACAGCACAAAACTACAATCTCTAACGTCCGTGACTATTCTACAATAAGGATTCTGACATATAACAAATTGAACGTATTGATATTTCTGATTGTATAATAAAACATACGATTTAGAATATAGTAAATCAAAGAAATGAAATTTACAAGAATTAAAGCCTTTTATATCGGTTTTCTTACTCAAGAAACTTATAATATAAACAAATATTTAATTCTGCTATACAGATGTTTAGGGCATAACCCACCAAATAGTAAATTGTCTGATAACTATCGAACCTGTGGTGGATGGGAATATGTGATGGAAGTATCGGATTTTGTTCTCTTACAGTGACGTTTTTAAGCTATCTGAGCCTCTATCAGCCAGTGGTGGGACAGGGCGTTGTTCTTTAGTCAATACAAAATTACGGTATAAAGTATCCATACATTTAAATCAAACTAATATTATAAATGCGAAAGTTTAGATGGATGGATGTTTGTTAGAGTTTGTAGCCTGAACGGCTGAACGGATTTCGATGAAATTTGGTATAGATGTAGAGCATAGGAAGAACACATAGGCTGTTCACTTTTGTTTCTTTTTTAATTACGCACGGTCGGAGTTGCGGGCGAAAGCTAGTTACAAATATTTCCGAGAACAGAGCAAGGAAGAGCAAATCAAAATTCATTAAGGAAGTTAATATCATAAAATCTCTTTCCGAGAAAGCAATCTAGTATACAAACTAATGAATAATGAATCCTTACAAGTTTTTATTTAGTTTTATAACGCACTAGCTGTTCCCGTGCGACTTATTTTGCATAAAATTATGAAATCTTATTTTTATGTTTACATGTGTCAAATTATCAATTGCAAATGTCACAATGACATGACAAGATGACAAACCATGGCAATCTTACTTCCTTGATGTTGGCAGCAACTTATGGTCTCTTTCCCACATTAGGGTTTTTATCCAAAATATTTACCTAAAGCGTGACGTAAATGTAGGCCTTTTTATTACAAAAAGAATTATCCAAAAATATGCTGTAATTGCTGACATCTTAGGCAACAAAGAAGTGTGTGTTTACGTTTTATTATAATAGTATAGATTAGTTTATTTTAAGTACTTTAAACATCCGTAGGTGATGTAAAAGATAAATTATATTGAAGTCCATAAGTAAACGAGTTCTTAGTATATCGTTTAGCTACCTCGCCGACTTTATTTGTACAGCTATGCAAACTGAACGCTGGCTGTTATCTTAAACCATATTAGGCAGAGCCTGCTCTCTTTAATCAAATACACAAATCAAACTCGTATTAAAGTAAAGCCCGTTATACAAAGGCTCTTGTTAAACTGGTCGTTTTCTATGAAAGTAATGACAATGTTACGTTAGCAAGGAAAGGAATAGGATCTACAGTCCGACAACTTAATATTTTCTGTAATACAATACAAAATTTTTATAGAAAAATACAGCAATAGTCATGTTAAAAAAATATACTTTTAGTGCCAATTAAAATAATTATGCTGTTAAAAATTTAATAAAAAAATATTTATTTTAAGCTTATATTGAATACCGCTATTAAACATTATGTTTTCTGTCACCGTTAGTCAGTGAGCCTTTGTCCAGAAAGTAAGTTTTTTCTTGTAATTTAGTTTTAGTATAACGCTGCCCTTATTATACGTTACGCATATTACGTATGTGGTGTTTATTTACGTAATAATTTATATTCAACAACCATGTCCCATGTGAATTCATGAAGCGAACTATTACGCAAATTAGATAAGCCTGTCTTAAAATACATACTGTATAGAGGTACTTTTACTTTTAATCGATCAGTATTCAGAAAGTTTTAACTTTCCCCCGCACGGCGGCGCGGGCGACGAACTTGTACGCATGTACTTGTATCTCAAAGTGGCTTTAGCCGGAAACAAAGATGCACCTCATTGCGTCATTATGTCATCATAAAATAGCCTTTTTTGGTTTGTCTTGTGTTTCTTTAAATTATTATGCTAGACTTTAGGATTATAATAATTTTGTTACAAAAAAAAACAATTTCAAACTAGAACCATAGAAAAAAATCCACCTAGAATTAGGCATCTGTAAATGTACTAAACTAGACTGGGTGTTTACCATGTGCGTGGTTTCAAATAGGATAAATCTATCACCGTTACCATAGGTTTGACCTATCAATTCGCCAATATCACATCACAGCTAAATACCGTAATAATTAACAATTTTCTTTGTTATACATTGATCACTCGCTTTAGTGCACAGCACACAAGCTCATTGTTTACACACAGACGCACACAAAGACGCGATCGTGGCCGCTTCGGGCGAGAGGCCTGCGCCCGCGTCGCTCCTGACACAGGTTTACTCAATGAACTGTGCAAAGGGATGGGAAAACGCTTTAACATATCGATATTAATTCACAAATTAAAAAGTACAATACAATTAAAACTTTAAACGGTGATTTTTAATTTCGGTAGACTTTTCAAAAGTGTACATATTAAAGAAGGAATTAAATTGTAGTGATTATTTTTATGCCTAAATACACAGCCGCATTCAGTCATTCTATAATTTAAGAGTGTAGATTTAAAAAGTAAAATGCCTAACCATTAGGCAAACATTAGGCAAACAGTTGAACATGAAATTCAGCAAATCGTGGTCTCAAACAACGAGTTAAAAATTCATAAACATGAACTCATTATTTTTCTTGTTTTACTACATGACATAACAAGGTGGTCAACTTTCTTCACGGACATCTTAGTAATGTCAGTGAACATTTAATTTTCCAACTTAATCTCAATTAATGTCCTTGCTGCATTGGTGAATGGACGGAAGCTAGCGCATAATAAACAGATTTATGAAGTATCAAACCGTTTATTCAATAATTTACAACAAGAGTATAAAGCAAAATAAAATGTAGATTAAATTGGTGTTTCAGAAGTCTAATAAAACATGCGTAAAATATAAACGTCTATGCGTAACCTCAAAAACAATCTTTGTCAGAATTCTATTTTTGTCGCTACGTAATCTTATTGAAATGATGCGATAATTCGTTCTTTTGTATCTAGAACAGATACAAGACTTATCAAATTTCATTTCCTACAATAGCGGAGTCATCAATTGGCATATTAATTAGTTCATAACTATTATTAATTGTTAAGAATGACGCACTGTTGACAACATAAAATGAAAATATGTAGATACATAGTTTCGATTGTATGTCATCAGTATTACAAACTTGTGATGTAAGAACTTAAAATACGAAAGTGCATGGCCCTTTTCTGGATGTGAAATTTGCCAAAGCTATAGAAGATTCTGTCATTTAACTGCTATCATCAACATCTACTACAAAAAAAAGAAGCTTTAACTGCATTTGGATTTGTTTGAAACATTACTAAGTTATTTGAATCTTCTAATACATTGAAAGTCAAAACAAACATGCTCTTAACGGACTTTGTACTTGTTAACTATCAAACTATCTAGAAAAAGAATCTGTTTTAAAATTTTATTCAAAAATATGTGTAGACATAGACAAGTTTTGTTATAACTACATCCTTAAACCAAATAGACATACGATTGTGTATTGATTATCATTGGGTATTGTTCGCTTGTAACTTAATAATAAATACTATCTCCCAAGATTGCTTAAGTATAATTAGCAGGTATGGGTTTATATTTAAATTGACGCTCTCATACAACGATCGTGTGAACTGTATTATCTAAAAAATGATTGAGGCTGAATATTTTTTACTGTTTTCAAAAGTATTCCCTCCATGAAATAGTGATTTGTAGCGTAACCTTTTTTCCAAAATAAGCCAATTTATTGAATTATGATCTATTTCAGATAACTAAAAAAACTTTAATTTAAACTTATTTATATAAATGCGAAAGAGTTTGTAGCCTAAACTCTCTACCCACCTCACTAAGTCGCAGGTGTGAGTTGTGAAGGGAAAAAGGGTAGGAAATTTGGGCGTCAGTTTTTTGGAAATTAGGTCAGAATTTGGAAACTAGATAGTACACAACAAACGCACATCACTATTCGAGAGTGTAGGGCGTTAAGTGGGCGGGATCGTTGCACTGACTAGCAGTAAAACTTTCCTTCTCTCTCGTGCACAATTTCACAAAATATAGTGCGGTACATACAGTGCCGACTGTTCATTTCACAAGCAGTAATTACCGACTCTTAAAAGTTATAGTTTTAATTTTTTTTAAGATTGCAAGGCCTTATTATTTTATTCATCTGACTCGTTTCCTACAACTGGTCTCGTCAACCTCGTAAACTTTTTATAACTTGAATAATAATTGTTAATTACGTTGATCTTCTAGTTTGTTGGATTATCTTCCTGTTGAACTTAGGTTTGAATTTGGAAGAGATTGCATTGTTACCATTTACAAAAATCTGTTTTGCCTACGACCTACTCTATGGTAAACGCTCAATAGTTTTTCCATAAACAATATTGTCTAATCTAGCCATAAATATGAAGTGATACCGAGTGATTATCGGTGCGGGTGAGGGCTACAGGCGATGGGCGATGGGTGGTCGGCGCGAAATTCGGCGGAGCGCTGCCCCTGTCCCAACCGGTTCTGAGAAGGCTCCGGCGGCCGCTATTGTGTCTGCCCTCTACATTAGGGATGCCACTACGCACTTTTTGATTAGTTTTATATTTAGTGTCAACCATAATCGTTTACCAAACTTCTAAGTAATAGTTTTTTTTTCTATCACTATTTCCATTTTGCGCTTTAATTGCAAAAACATAATTTTTTCCCACAATAGAAATATAGCCGTAATAAAAAAAAAACATTTGCTTTTTATTATTTACATTGTTAAAATACAGATTTGACATTTGTTGTGTTATATTTTGTTAGTGGCGACCACACCGAAGAGAATCAAGCTTTGGTCCTAACTCCCTACTCATCGCGTGCATCTTAACTTATGGTTAAAGCGCCAACTGACCTTTAATAATGTGAACGAGTTCACACTGAACGCAAAATATAACTTTTTACATAAGTTGGTAAGTACATGATTAAATTTAACACAAAAAACATGACATATGTCATCTTCCTAATGTTAAAAACGCCAAAGTTTAGATGGATGTTTGTTAGAATTTGTAGCCTAAACGGCTGAACGGATCTCGATGAAATTTTTTATAGGTTTAGAGCATAATCTGGAAGAACACATAGACTATACTTACTTTTATTTTTAATTCCACACGGATGGAGTCGCGGGCGAAAGCTAGTTTTATAATACACTTTCAACTTAGTGGTTGGAATTTAAAAAAAAATGTTATCAAACACGTTTACATAAAAAACAGCTATTATTATTAAACCCAGCTACATTGAAAGGGCTATTATCCAATATATCACGTCTGATATCCTAAGAAAACAGACAACCTTCGTCATTGCTTAACAGGTGATTCGAAATATAACACGTAGGAATCGGCAAACAGATCGCCGACGCAATAAAAACTTTCTTCCACTAGCCCGACTAGCCATACGAAATCTATTCTAAGCAGTACATACAAACCGTCTCCTCGTAGAAGCCTCGCGCTGTTAGTCTGGTGCAGCTACTCGTTTAGTGGAAATAGGGTTTAAGTAACTAACAATAGACTGGGAATAATATCGTCGGACTAATCCCTTTTACGTTACCGACGCGCCATATTTCATCTTGGCAGCCATTGTCAATAGCGCCGAGGTCAGAGGCAAATAGGAGAAAAGAACCACACTTTTGTTTTCTTTTTCCTATACTTAAACGAAATAAACAGGACAGGGTTACCACTTTCACGTTTTTTTAATCATGTTTTGTTTATCAAAATAGTTTTTTTTATATAATTTGTTTGTGTATTGTATGTATTATTTAAATTAGTAGATGATTAATGCAATTTGGAATCAATTTCAAGTTTCGAACCAAATCTTTAAAAGATATGTAGGTATTACGTTTGAATGATGTATAAAATCCCAGAAAATGGTACGACTTCTGTTTTCTGTATTGGACTTAATATACAAAATAAATAAATTATGATTACTCTGCTAAACAAGGGTGAAATAAGTAGGATATGATTTTGTAGGCAAATCAGATGTTATCTCTTATGAATGGTAACCCTAACAACGGCCAGTCGCCTCGACGCGCCGCCTTTTAAAACTTGAATCCTTTTTTTTCCATGTCTCATCTTTTCATTAATATATTACGTCGGACGCTGGCTGTCAATTTTACTTTTTTATTGAGTTTACCAGAGGCTCATAACAACACCGAAGCTTCGCGTTTACACTTTACCTGCGTGATTTTATGATCTGATTCAATAAATTAGTAATCTTTGGAACTCCAGCAACAAAATAGGTCCTATCTTTGTATTCTAAATAACAATCAATTTTACTTAATAACTTAGCTTGTTTTTACACTTCATTATAAAATTAAAACATCTCAATTTTTTAAATTGAAGTCATCTACATAAAGTCATGCATAAAGCACAATCAAACACTAAGATTTCACTTTTGAGTTTATATTGTCGGAAATGAACGTCTTCATCGGGCTTAATATTGCAGTTTTGACCGACTTCCTAAAAGAATGAGGTACTCAATTCGTCTCTATTTTTTTTATTTGTACACTAATAGCTAGTCTATTGGTAAGTATCTACATATATTTGTAATAATAAATATCATCTACACTTCGATTACAGCATCACGAGATCTCACCGAGATCAAGTAAGCAATTAGACGTTGCCAATCTGAAAGGAAATTATCAATTGACCCTTGCAGTTGACTTTTCAATTGGTGCCCGTCTCACTTGTTAGTTTGGCGCGAACTGAATTGAAATGGTTGAGATGCTAAGACAAGAAAAGTTCTCGCTTATTTTCATTTCACGTATAAATAATGTCCTAAGCGCAATCTGCGCTCGGCCACCTCAAGCCCGGTGAATCTGTAAATGCCTCTTCAAGGCAAACAGTGGCCGTTGAGTCACAAAAAAAAAGACAAGGCATTAAAAATGTAACCTATTCAAAGGACTTTGTTCTTGTTATAAAAGATGTTATATTTTGGAAATACCGAGAGCAAATTATAAGCAAGAAAGTCCCGCCACTTTATTACAAAACAAACAATAAGTGCGGAACTAATGAATCGGTGAAAAATAACAATGGGAAAACGTAATTCGGAACAAAGAGCATAATAACGATGAACCGTATGGAATGAAATGACAATCGATTCATAATGAAGTCGCCGACAAGCGTATAAGGAAAAACAAATACCTTTGCAATACAATTTTGAACATACCAAACACATTGAATTACGGTTTTGAGGTTATTACATTCAAAAATACTTCAATTAAAGTTACACACAATATCGCAAGAATCTAGTTCTCTATAGTTTTTTTTTTTAAAATAAAAGGTGGCAAACGAGCAGGCACCTGAATCCACCGAAATGGAAAGCGACCGCTGCCCATAAACATCCGCAATTGTAGATGCGTTGTCTACCCTTAGTTAAGGCTATGCTACTCGTAGGTAGATCTTCATTTTATACTTGAATCAATTTAAAATATTTGATTTGTTTATGAAATCTTTAATATAAGCTAGAGGATTTTAAGAATTTAACAACAGACGTAATGAATAAAGAGAATACAAGAGAATGGAGAGAAAAGTAAGGGAGAGACCAACAATTTATTGGTTTTATTTTAATATCTCATTTACATTTTAGTATACTGCCGTCATATCTTAGCAAAACTAAATACTTATTTTAAACGATTACAGAAAAAAATAACGTAGACATCCGATCTTGGAGTAAACCAATTAAACGGTGCATTGGACTATTTAGAGCGGGTATCGGTAATTCCGAGAAGTCGCTCGCCTCAGCCAAATGCCGTCCCGATGTGAACTTTGTTACATAGACGCTAATTAACAACAGTTTATTGCGTTTGAAGCTGTTTAAATAGTACAATATTCAGTTATTTTGATTTAAAATACGCTAGTT
>NW_013525292.1:1842828-1843250 GCF_000836215.1 Papilio polytes
TGCCGTCCCGATGTGAACTTTGTTACATAGACGCTAATTAACAACAGTTTATTGCGTTTGAAGCTGTTTAAAGCGTACAATATTCAGTTATTTTGATTTAAAATACGCTAGTTATAATCGTATGAGGAACGAAAATAACGCTTAGGTGCTTATCGCATAGGCGATCCGCTAAAAAAAATTAAAATTTTTAGCACTTAGATGAAAAATATTTTACAGTCCAGTCTTAGATTGGGACAAAGTATTAAAGTCTATTTTTAAATCTATAGAAGGTAACTTAAAATACAATTACATATAAACAACCTCAAATGATCCATATATTTTTAGGTTAGAATACATAACCGAACTACATACGTTAGTAAATTGTTTCGTGCTTACTGTCCTATTCAAAAATGCTACTTTATCATGCATAAACTACAACTAAG
>NW_013525292.1:1843368-1853561 GCF_000836215.1 Papilio polytes
AAAATTATAATATTTACTTAGCCAACAAATATTAAATTCACGTTATTTTTCCAACAAATATTAATTCAACTATGAAACGGAGAACTTCAATGTTTTAGGTTTCGCGTAACTACCAAGCGGATAAAATTTTTCCACCTTCAACTAAAAAGCTTTCGTTGTGAAATAAGAAATTAATGATTATAAATTATAAAATAAACAAAGCAAAGGCAGGAGTGAACTCTTGTTAACGATAAAAGGACAGGCGAATAGTATAGTGGTTCGCAGTTGTGGTTTATTTTCGTACCAGACACGCTCAAATTATAATCTCTAGCTGACGCAAACTGCCAATAAAATACAGACGACGCTAGATACTAACAACTTTCATTCCAAACATATATAAACTTGAGGTCTAAGTATAATGTGATTATTCAATCGTAACGGCCGTTGTTTTATGTTTACTTTCTCTATTATGAAATTTATGACTGGATTAGACATTTAAATATGAATTTTACTCTATAAAGTTATGTTGTTTATACGTCACTCTTTTACTCCTCGCAAGTTCTATCTCTTCTCTCTTTTATGTAACGAAATGCATTCAGATGATTCTAGTTTAAAACGTACATTACATCAGGTTCAAACAGAGCTGCGAGACGTCTGCTTGTAATATTTATGACAAACTAGCTTTCGCTCGCGACTTCGTTCGCGTGAAATTAAAAAAAAAAGTGAGTAGCCTATGTGTTCTTCCAGACTATATCTGTACCAAATTTCACCGAAATCCGTTCAGCCGTTGAGGCTACATAAGATGGACGTTTCTATCTTCTTTATCTATCTAAACTTTCGCATTTATAATATTAGTGAGATACTGTGATAATGTGTATGTTTCACAAGTGAAAGTCATATTAAAGTGGATATATGAACAAAGGTCCTTTTTAGTCGTCAATCTGGTTGATTGCGAACGTCCTTAAACCATTCACTTTTACGTCATGATTAAGACAGGTTATTGTAGAATAATAATTGTAAAATACTATTATTTTATTCCAAAGCTATAAATTATTGAATTTCCCGCCTAATAACAGTGTTACGTAAGATCTAAAATGGATTTATTTTTTGACACAAACGGGTTACGCTCGGGCGGTCGTTCAAAGGATAACGTTCACACGAGATGAGGATAGTGTAGAGTTACCAATAGATGAGGCACACGGTGTCTGAGTCTGACGCAAATAACAGGTCCGGGTAGGGTTGCCAACTTTTAACACGAGGAAAAGTACAAAAAAAAATCGCCAGCCTACCTTATCGGACAATGAAAAAAACAGCCAGCAACTTTAACCCGAAGATATCGTTGCCATACATGCAGTCTTGTAAACTCTTAGAGGTGGCAACCCTAGGTCCATGTCTATCGGCGTCTGGTAAAACTAAAACCGGTGTTCCTCGCTTATTCGCAAAACGGCGAACTATAACAAAGGATACGGCTTATTAACAGTTTATTTATAAGTTACTTCTCGGAAGTCTTATTTCTCTATACGCTTAAATATGGAGTATCTTTGAAATATAACCGCCTTTATTTCTACTACATTGTAAAGTTTGATTCTTTGTAAGTTATTTGGTGCTAAATTTCAAAGATTTTTTATAAGTTAACGGTTAAACACGCGGATTGCGAAATAAAACTGGTTATTTGCTAATTTTTAAATTTCATGTAATCATTAAGCAAATATTTTATTATGTAAATACATACACCACCAAAATAATCACGATGCTCGGACACGATCTCGTGTCATTTCTTTTTCTTAATAAAAAAATTATAAAACTGTTTTTTTTTTTAATATAAAAAATTCAAAACGACTAAAATACAAAATATTTACTATAATTTTAAATACAACAACACATATAGAATTAATTACAATTTACCTAAAAATTTAATTACAAAACATTTTATGTATCAAAACGCCTACGACAATCATCTTTAAAACAATGAATAATCTTTAAAGAGATTAGTCAATATTGTTTTCGATAAACAACAATGATGTATTGGCAATCAAAATGTCATTTGCACTAGATGTGGTACGCTTTGCTGATGTGGCAGCTGAGGTCGCAGTAACGAGGTCAGTAAAGTAGGGGCGAGTTAACTTGTCAACAGTTGTGCAAACAAACACAGCTTGTTTTAGAAATACATGTTTTTGTTTGATTGATTCGTGTTTCTTATTTTAAAATTGTAAATGAAATACAAACATGAAAGAATTATTTGTATTAGTGGTATTTAAGAAAACTAGCTCGAATATGTTGTTAATCAACGAGCAAACTTCGTTAGCGCTAATTTCAATAACCCGTTGCGTTATTTCGACAGCGCGGAATTTGAAAAAGTTGCCTATAATATGCCCGTCTATGTCAACTACCCTTCAGTAAAAGTCTTGTCGAAATCGGCCCAGCCGTTTCGGAGATTACCCGGAACAAATGCGGCTTGTGGATAGACAGACAAAATGTTTTGAAATGCGATTTTCGTTATCAGCAATGCAAATACATCATTTTCCCGAAATCTGGAATTTTTCTTTTTATATTACAGACACACCAATTTTATTATATGTATAGATGTAATGGTTTAAACGTGAGTTTTTACTGCATTAAATTTCTTTATTTTACTAAAATCGAGAATACGTAATATCCACCCCATCTAATAAAGAAATTTCCTTGTAAACAGTTGATTGAAATAGCTCGAGTTAACCTATTTCTTTGTGTTTCTAAAAATGGCTGCACTAATTAACAGTAACCTATATGGTTTCGCTATAAATAAAATGTGCAATAAATGTTCCATTGTGAAACACAAGCATGGGTGCATTAAAACACAACAGTGCCGTGGGAACTGAACTGGCGAGGGTCAAGAATGATGCGATACAATGAACTTTAAACAATACAAACATTCTTTGCATAATCACGGAATTAACGTAATATAGAACACTTTCTGCACTTATAATACGTTACATTTTTAGACTATTATTTCATTAAATAATACTCGATGCACGTAAACAAAAATTATACAATGAATTGCAAATTGTAGATTTTAAGGTGGTCTTACTAGATATAGTTCTTTTCTAATATCTCGGCTGCTAATGTCATTGGCGTCCATCACGGTACCCACCGTCATCATCCCTCTATGGCCTGTTATTCTTAAAATTGTAGCAACTCGCTCAAAGAGCAGCAAAGATATCTGATAACTACTATACTACTTTTGTGTCCAGTTAGTCTTTTTGGATTCATTTTATTTATGTCGCAAAAATGTGAACATAAATATATTTGTTTTTCTTATATGAGTATTTTCTAGATTTGCAAACCATGGGAAAGAATTGTATAAATATCTAGTGTTGAATAATAATAATATATAAAACACAACAATTTTTTAGGTAAAAAAATAATAAGGCAACTCGATTTTTCGTGTGCAAGTTGAAGAACACATTGTCTTAAGTAGCTTTTGTACTTCAAAATCATGAATACCGTATTATCTTGAACCAGCTTAACTATACATAGCTTCTTATGATAAAAACACAGATAGCAGTTATCGTAAGGTAAAGGAAATTCCGGTGCATAAAGTATACATTGAAGTTTCTTGACTCACAAGTGCATTGTTGATAAAGCCATCATTATTAATAGTTCTCATTGATGTTATTCTACGAATACTTTACTAATGAGATCATTAGTGACATACTATGCTTGTTTTCAGTGCGTCTCTAATATTAACTAGATATGAGACAGCAAATGAATTTGTAACACAGCTTTGTTGATTAGATAAGCAATGTTGCATTATTGTTCAAATATAATTCTGAGAACATATTCTTAAACTCGAAAAACAATTGAAGAATACCTTTCCTACTAAGTTAACTAGTTACACTAATTTATGAGGTGACTTGACTCAAACACTGCATGGATAAACCTTTGCTGGTTTTATTTAAGTGACTGTATTCGACTAGTATATGCATATATCGTGATAGCACTCAAATACGTACTTCAATGTGACTAACTAAATGATTTTAATGTTGCTTGAACGTCTCTAATATCTTTTAGATTAGCGAAGATTGCTGTTCCTTTGTTTATATGATAGTTGCTATAGCACGAGTATAGTAGCGTTTTAATAGCGAAACACATTGAACTAGTTGTCAAAAACCATCGTTGAGTTCATTGCCAATAAATGTCTATAGTCTGTCGTCGAGCCAATCACTCGAATCGCAATTGAAAATAATAGACTTTATACAAAAAAAAAGCAACCAGTTTCCCGCGCAATAAAAAATAGACAACTGTCAAGGAGGCTTTCACAACTCAGTAGCCGATTTCACTTTCACCGGTCAGTAATATTTGATAGTGGAGTTCGAGAAAACATATTGGCAAGTTTAGAAACCGGTCATATAGTGCCACATATCGTTAGCGAATATACCTAAATAGATGTGACGTTATCTACTACTTGTAATGCTTACGTAACTACCAGTTATCTACCGTAAGTTTGTAATAATATTTGTTTTTCTATTAATAAAACTAACGGTAGAACGCATTGTTTACTTTTTAATGAAATAAACACCCATGTTTTACAACGAGCATAGAGATTATTTAGTTTTATTTGCAACCAGTACCTACCATGAATACATCTGGCTTGCTGAAACAACGACAGGACAAAAAAATCAATCGTCCCAGTAATAAAAATCAACTTCATAGCTTTTAAGATGGCGAAAACAATATCTGTGTTTGATTTCTAATTAAGACACATTTTAATAAATGTGATACATTTCAGGATATCGCGTAAACGAAGTAATTATTCAATTTAATTACTACTGCGTTAGGTTAACTGTCGTACTGCTGACCCCGATTACACGGTTCATTCTCAACATTCCGAGTCGCCATTAAATTGGCACTAATTCAAATATTTTTTACGTTTAAATGTCGTGCACTCAGATCTAAAACTGTGAATGACAAAATAGCCATCTTACTGTTATGATGTAATCGTTTGTTTCATGTTATCAACACAACACAAACACCTTTTTAAAAGATCAAACTTTTGTAATGGGAACACTAACAAATTATCTTTTTTATAGTATCAGGTGAGAAAGCACATCGAGATCATGAACATCATATTAGACAAATATCGCCGTAGAAATTATTCTCATACGATTAAAAGGAAAGGCTAAATTAAAATTTTCTCTCTCGTAATGATCAATATTATGTCATCAAATTAAAAAAATCGAACAAAAACCAAGCTTCAAAAGGAAAAGTAACTCGCAAAATGGCGCCATTTACAAAACTACCTAACCTAAAATATCTTTCTCGGTTTAATTTTCACATCAAATGCGTTCCAGATTTATTTAAACGTAAGGATAGTGCAATTTGCACCGTTTATTTTGCCACGAGCCGTTTAAACTGGGTCGCAACTATAAACAGCTGCAATACTAGACAACGCGTTGTTCGCGATTCTTTTGCCCCAGTTTCTCTGTTTACGTGCTTAGTAACAGCCGGAGATATTGACGTTTTTATAATTAGTGTTGCCAGCTTCCCGTCTATTGTAATTACTAAATAATTTCCAGTAACAGGATGCCATTGACGTGACTTGTACTAACAAAAATTGCAGTCTCTTTTTTAGTTAAAATGAAGGAAAGAGATAAAGATATAAACTACTACACACAAAATATCAACATACAATATCGAAACCAAGTTAATGAAATTAGCAAAAATAATTTCGGATACAAATTGGTCAGCTGCATAAAAATATCTCTTTTTAAGTTGAATTAAATCTCAACCATAACAGGAAATATATTATAGAAAATTCGAAACAAGGAATTCCGTATATAATGTAACATGTAAGTTATTTGACACCGGTTTTAATTTGTATTGATAGTTAAAATAATATAAACACGCTATAATGTAATTATATTAAAACCGAGGTAGCAGTAACTATTAAAATAAGTAGACCGGTATTACTAATGACTTTTTAAAATGAAATATTAGGGAAACTTGTTATTCTCCAATATATTTAGGTCTTCAAAATATTGCTGCTCATACTTTGACCTACCTAACAATAATTATTCTATTTCGCGAACAATTAGGTAATAGTCTAGTAGGGTACAGAGGACTCATAAAAGTATTAATTAATCACAATACATTTTGTACCATTTTGAGCAATCTGGGTCCACATTATAATCAGGAACCCTGTTTACTACATGTCAAGCAAAATGGATTTATTTCAAGTAGGCCAGGTCCGGGCGAACGAGAGCGGCGGCATCGCCTTAATGCTAGATTCACACAAGGGCAGAGCAGTAAATAGTGCAGTAGACTAAACTGTGCAGTTTGAACGCAGACTTATTGACAAAACAGTACCGTTCTGTCGCCACGTTGTTGTACTGCAGTATCTACTGCTCTGTTTCACTTTGCTAGCCTCGTGTGAAACTAATATAAGATGCGGTTGACACATCGACGCAACGTCGCAACGTCTACCGGATTTAGTTGTTGCGACAGCCGCGAAGAGAATTTTCAGTACCTGCTTTAGCAGTTCTTAAGTGACTCACATGTAACCACACCCTGGGTTTAACAGAACGTAGTAGCATTATAAAGCTCAACGAAGAAACCCTAATTCGTATTCAACCACCAGAAAAAATTAAATCACTACCGACTTTGACGATACTGAAACAAAACCATGATTTTACTAGAATATTGTTTTAGTATTTTGTAAAGCTACAAAATTCTTATAACAAACATAGAAAGAAAATATACTATAACATGTATTAAAATTAACAAAACATTTAGAACTATTTTTTTCAAATAATATAGCAAAGAATGACTATGGAGTTTTAACTAAGAATTATTATTTAATTTTAAAAGACAAATCAACGCAGATTAACCACTACGATCATTTTCTAATAATGGCAATAAAAAAGTAAATAAAAAAACAAAGTTGCACGCGCCAATGCGGATGCAGGGCCAACGAACGGTGACAGGTGAGCCACCGAACAAATTGTTACTTACTTTTACTAGGACATTTCAAAAGCTTTTATTTACGAATTTAATGAAAAGTTAAACAATTTTATTTAGTATATACTGAAGTAATAAATATGATAAAAATTACAAATAAATAAACAATACAATCACACAAATAATCAAGATTTTATTCGAATGGAGTCAATGTTCAGGTTAAGTTGCCATAGGCGAATTTAAAGCTCTGTTACATTATTTTATCGATACTACAGTCTTACGGGGATTTGCTCATCAAATGCAGCAATCTGTGCGGACCCCGCATTATGATTCTACAAGGATAGACGCGCATTCCTGGAGGTCGTTACAACGGACTCAGCGTCATTCATTAGCCTGAGCGCATTCCCTCACATATTAATCCCTCTTCCTGTCAAAGACTAAACATATTTGTTTGATGATCTTAATGCCACACGAGTCGATTAATGTTTTACACCCTTAGAAAAGATTTCTTATATTAAATTTACTCTAAGGTACGCTCATAGTGACTACTAATAACTAAATGAAACGTTAAGTATCCGTATATTATGTAGAGTGGTAAATATCATCTCTTCATATTTAGTTATTCTATGTTTGTATTGACAAGTACTAACTAATGACAGCTGTATTTGGCGCCAAAATCGCTTTACGTCACAGCTGTAATATAAATTGGCATTCGTCCGATTCGTAGAGGAAGCGATGGAATCCAGGGTATTAGCTAAATATTTGAATATCACAAAACCATTGTTGTTATTTCTCACGGTTCTATGTGTATTTAATTTTTGTTTTTTATTTATTGTTATACGTTAAAAACTGGTAACACTAAAGTCTTTTTTTTCTCAACTAATAGCAAAATTATCTAATAACATTATTGTTAACAAATAAGATACCATTTGTTTGAAGTTGAATGACGATGTAGGCACATTATAGAAATCATCGATGTCGCTGCATCATTCGTCAAGTACCGTAAGTCATTTGCTTCATTGGATAAGAGCGATTGACCTACATTTCTTACTCGCTTTGGTTGGAAAAGCAGCTGTTACCTCCATGTGGTAGCAAACCGGCCCTGACATACTTCTTTCTTACACCGTTCTCTAAGACCTAATTACATGGAAGTAATAGTAGAATTGTAGATTAATGATAGGAAACTGAGGGAACAAGGAAACCAACCCGACCGGTCGTTAACGGAACTAGTGCGTTTAAATTACCAATCCGATTCGTAAGCGTTATCAAAGGTAATAACTTTTGTTTGAACGATTATGCGTCGAACTACGATGAAAATATGCCTTAGTCACGAGACCATTAAATTTTTTATTGCACCGAAGTCCAATGTTTTGTAAAATAGAAATAAACACTAAATTCTATCTTTTATGTACCCGAAGAACATGAGATATAACAATTTTTTAAAGTGTTTGCTCGAGGCAAAAACTATTTTAGATCTGCCAGAAATTATTAATTTAATAAGACACTATTAGGTATAGTTTTAAAGTTATTTTATGACGTTTTATAATGTACTCAAAACTTTGTTATTTAAACTGAAGATGTACCTTTTTCAAAGCAACTATTAATGAGTCATAATACCGACCGTAATATTGGATTTTGCATGCCGATACAAACTATGAATAGAAAAGAAAATCATAGATTATGTTGCCAACTGTAATCAGAAATACAGTATAAAATAGTGTTTTGGTTGCAAACACGTTATCACGAACCGAATCTCGGTGTTGCCATTACAGATAAATAAAATTACTAACAAATAAAACATACCTGTGTAAACTGTGAGGATATTTTGGTATGATCTTCTTGATAAACTTTGCGGGTTTTCCGCCGTTCTGTCATCAATGTGATGAGGCGGTCTAAAGCCCGAGACTCCAGGGCTTCCGCATTAGCCTTGATGAGGCGACTGGTGTTCTCCCACTCTTCCGTCATGGTTCGCCAAGCGGACGCTATTAAGGACCCTGGAATAATAAACTCAAGTTACCATAAAGCTTATTTATATATTTACATATAGTATGTTTTCTCAACGATAATGAAATATATTATATATTTCATACAGATAAAAACCATTTAAACCCACTATAAAAATTCGAGTAAAGAATCTTCACAACTTCAGTAATCAATACCAAAATATTTACACGAATATTTCTATTGACCATGTTTTCATTTTATTTATTAGTCAATACAAATGTCCAAAAGTAATATCGTCATTTATTGTGCCTAAAGTTTATTATAGCATACCTCGTTAAAACTAACAGATTCTGCGGTCAAATTTACTAATTTACAACGATGTCAGTAGCCTATTTAGTAAAGCGTTTTCCCAGTCGAGACCGACTTCCTATGACTTATTTTGATATCACTTTGTATAACAAATATTTCATGACAGAAGGAAAACGAAAAATTTGGCTATCGCAAGTTCGAATCCTATACGCTTCAATATCGATTTAAACTTGAACTTTATTTCCATTGACATTTACCGTTTACATCATTAGTAGCTTTTGTTCGCGTCTTCGCCCGTGTAAAATTAAAAATATAGGCAATGTTACTCACTGATAACGTAGCTTTTTAAAGGTGAAAAAAGTTTTGAAATCGACCCAGTAGTTTTTAAATTATTTCAATACATACAAAAATACAAATCATTTCTCTTTATTATATGAGTATAGACTATAAATAAAGATTATATTTTTCTCATAACAGATTTCGTTTACGATTACAAGAAAAAAAATTGTTTACTTTACTAACAAAATATTACAGACTATTCCGCATTACGTTGATTTTTATTAAAACAAGAAAGCATAGTTTTCTATGAAACTAGAAATAAATTAAAAGCAATAGTTCTTAAGCGACTCAGAGGTTTTCTTTGTTCCAGAAAGTCTTTGTTCCATTTCGTCCTGCACATTTAAAATTAACCGTTATGAGGGTACATTGGTAAATGACCAGGTATAAAATAACAAATACTTTCACACGCTTTTAAATGTCAAGGATATTTTAGTTTATGTGTATTGGTTAAGTTACTTGTAATTAATACCATTGAGATCCTCGCACTTGTCCATTTTCTGGCCTTGAGCAGCGGCAGCAGAGAGGGCGAGGGCGTATTCGCGGTCGCTCTTCATCTTGGCCTGGAGACTCCTCTTCATGGTCTCCATTAAGCGCAACTCGGCGTCCTGTCGCGCCAGCAGCGCTTCGTGCGCCGCCCGCCCCGCTCCGCTCGATGCATAACCCATCATAAATAACAAACCACTTTA
>NW_013525292.1:1853662-1883215 GCF_000836215.1 Papilio polytes
CCCAGACAGCCGACGATATGGCTAAATAAAAACGCTGCTCGATAAAAAACTGTTTCGATATTCAATGTTTATAAGATGCGAATGCGCCGGCTACACGTCTGTTCGAAAGGCGCCCGCGACGCAAATGCCATGCCTTTGCCATGCTGCCGTGCGCCGCCGCCCCGGGACCGCACAACGGCAAGTTTCGTCTTGGCGTCCGTATTGGCCCAGTCACCCGAAGCAATCGGAGATTTGGACACTCGAGACTCGACAAGTCTCAGAATATAGAACGAGTTTCTTTAGTTTTTTTTTTAATCCACCTTCCTTAACATTATGCTTTTAATTTTATTACGTGAGCGAGATCGCACCAACGCGAGCCTGGTACTGTACCTGGACCACCATTTAAACATGTATAACAACTCAATTTGTCTGAGACTACCTAATTTATTGCACAATCCAGATCCATATTTAAAGACTTGACTAGCTGTTTATTGTAAAATACTGATTATCATTTTTTTATTTAATCTTATAATAGATAGATATGGCCACATTTTACCTAATTATTTCGTTAATAGTATGGACGATCTGACATTATCTACTGTTGGATGCCGGATAAACCTTGAATATGACGTAGTGGTAGATAGTATAGTATACATGTAAAAAAACAACACAATACTATTTAAATGCTTTCACCCACATTATCTATACTTATAATGTTAACTAGTAATAAACATATTTGATAGGTTCATTCTCGTTGACAAAAAGGGACATACTTAATAATTTAATATGTATTAAAATATTAATATAAGTGTCAGAGCAGTGGTATTCTGGGGTAAGCAACACCACTTTAAATTATCACGCCGCAAATACTAACTCGATTAAAAAAACACCGTTTTCTTTACGTTGATTGTCTTTGCTCTGGATGAAAAAAGGGGTCAAAAACTGAAATTCTGCTTCGTTTCTCATTTAAAATTAGGTATATTCATGAACGTTTTTACTAATCGTGTAGGCATAGCATAATGATATGTTTCCACAAACTTCCACTATTACAAAAATTATTTTACAACAGTAGTGCTACCCTTCTCATTCTCCTCGTAATTAACAAAGATGACAATACCGTTCGTATACATGTGTTAGGTCAGGTGGAAATGCATGGTTTCAGATTATATTTAGTGATTGTAACATTTGTTTTCAAACATTTCAAGAATTTCAAACATTTGATAATCACTGTTTACAATTCATACAATTACAAAAATACTACAATAGTCTTCTTTTTAACTCTCTTTTTGAGATAAAATATCATTGAGTAATTATAAATAGAAGAGGATATTTTACAAATTAAATTACATGGCATCCCTAATATATGTTTTTTTTTAATCTCTGGCAACAATGCTGCAGAAATTACTTTTTTCGATCAGTGGCAACCCAGGCCTCAGCCTTGTAATATGGCCGCTACAGGTTAGTTCTATTAATTTTGTCATGTGTAAAACCCTTAGATTTTGCTTAATTTCCTGTTTAATTATTTGATTAGAATATTATATTTAGCGTTACTACGGTTGGTTTACTTTACAGTAAATTGAAAACCTGTAATTTCTTAAGTAATAATGCTAACGTGTCAACTTTTCTCCTCTGCGGACGTTTGGATTTACCGCGTGGCCACCTTTATAACTTTTATTTCAAATGAAATTCTGCAAAATTCCTCTCTTGGCAATAATCTGCATCCTGCATTTTTAAATATACTATTAAAATTTTACAAAAGCTTTCCATAGATTATGTCCACGGATAACCACTTTCCAAAATCGTCAGGTCGATTACTATGCGTCATCGTTATGTGCCCTTTGATGTACTCGCCATTTTTATTTGCTCTTTATTTAAGCACTTACTTGCTGGTTACGCATTTCTACTTTAAATAATTACAGGCAAGAAATCAAAAAAAGCAAAATGGGTCAAAGCCAACATGGGTGTCATCATTGCGGAGCCGACGACAATAAGCACCACAAACACTTGGGCAGACCCTGCAGATGAGGAAAGTGAGTAGTTGTTTATTTAATATTTAGTTGTTAATTGTGATAAAATCGCCCTATGATGATGTAAGGGGTAATGGCAAGTCAATGTTAATCTCGTACTTGGGGCGTACAAACGGGTGTTCGTCACTCAATCCGCCTCGGGAAGGTCTGAGTAAAGGCTCTTGTGCTCTTAACACATTCTAGCCGGATGCTTCCCTAACAGGGAAGGCGAGGGTACCAGAAATCTAGAGCAATGCTTAGCTTATGATGTCAACACTGGGGTGCTTGGTGGAGGCAAAGGCATTGTTTCTATTGAAACCTCTTGTAGCCAGCAATTTGAGTTCAATCTACGAGATGACCAAGGTCACAACTCAATTCAGACTAGTCTTTCATTGGCTTGCTCCCAATTATAACTGAGGGCTAAACTTTATTGTTAAACAATTTTTATAAAGATATTTGATATTTAAATATTTAGTAAAAATATGTATTTGAATAATTTGAATACTTTCCCTTGATTGTTTATCAATTATATATCAAAATCTTGTAATTTACATAGTTATTTGTTTTTTATTTTTCAAAAGTGTCAAGAACAAAAGTATTTCACAATCAATACAAATTATTGTGACAGCTTTAATTTCTATTTTAATTTGTAATTGTGGAATAAACCTGTTATGTCAGTTGACTATTTACATAATTATAATAAAATATGATAAGTGATGAAATAGTCTGCTATCATTTTACAGCTGTAGATTTTTGTATTTAATTGTTGATAAATAACATGTGTAATCTTTCTTTTAACTAACTTCATTATACTTTGTGATTAATTCTATATTACTATGAAGTTTTGGTGCAAGTAATTTTAAAATTACCATGTACACATGGTATTTTTTTAACACATTTTAAGAACAAATCAAATGAGACAGAAAGAGTTTTATTTCAAATTAGCTTACACCCGCGACTCCGTTCGCTTGGTTAAGAAAAAAAGCAATGATTAGCCTATGTGTTCTTCCAGACTATCCTCTACATCCATACCATATGTCATTAAAAACTGATCAGCCATTTAGGCAACAAACTCTAACAAACATCCATCCATCTAAACTTTCGCTTTTATAATATTAGTATGATTAATAATTGTTTCAGTGGTTTAGAAAAAACATCCTGCATTCATAAGAAATGTCTAAAGATTTAATTTGTAACATTTAAATGCAACATTAGAGACTATATTTTGTGTTAATTTTGTATCAGATATTTTTAAATCTTCTAACTGGTTTTATTGCTAATAAATTACTTGTAACCCGCATATAACTAATATATAATGTATTATTGGCAGCCGAAAGCTACAGCTATAGCACACGTTCGCGGGCGCCCGTGGTGCTACCCTCAGCATCGCGTGCAGCCCGCGGCGGCATGGCTGTGGACGAAGAGAGCATACCACGACGACCACCCTACATTGCACATGTCTCCAACCTACCTTATGATGTAGAGGAGAGTGCTATAGCTGATTTGTTTGAGGGCCTCAAGGTAGGAGCCTTTTCCTAATTAATTCAAGAGTGCCTGTTCTGGCCTTACTAGCCCTCTTTTACCATGACTTATGAAGGTTTAGGAGTGTTATTCAAGAGTAATTTGTAGATTTCTTGATTGAGCGATCACCTCACAGCACCCAAACCCTATCACTGACACTAGTTCAATGAGAATAAGGCTTATGGTTGTATTATTCAGGGTTTTGTGCCTTTCTCTTCACTATAAATTACATAACTTCTTTATAATCCTATTTAAAGACAGTGAAGAGTCATGGAAAGAAAAGTTTTGTTAAGATTCGTGAATAACCTTGTTAAATAATCTTTATTGTAATAACAATGAATTTATAGTCCACTGTTTTTCCTCTTATTGATAAACTTTTCAGCAGGAAAACCCTTATGTTATAGTAATTAATTAACTTATTTGTTTTAGATCACTAATTTGAGATTACCCAGAGAGGGTGGTCGACTAAAAGGATATGGATATGTGGATTTTGAAGACAGAGAGAGTCTTGTTAGCGCAATGAACATTGAAGATCTGGTATGTAACTTGCTCACTTTTCATTCATTCATTTGTTCATTTTCATTCAATGCCACCGAGTTGCCTTGTAAAATCAACTTTCATACTAAATTATAGACATGGAATGTGTTAATGAGATATTTGAAACTAAAAACAGTCTTTTTACCATTATAAACATTTTCTGTTATTAATTTAGTGTATAGTACAGACAAATTTTATTTCTAAGCATTTTATTTAACATAGCTTATAATTGGATTGTTTTCTTTTAAGATGACTGTGTTTATGTAGTCATGATGTTTAGAAAATAATAGATAAGTACAATTCCATTTGTAAATATTTATCTGGCCAATGTCTTATGGTATTTTTTAAAGGAATAAAATTTTATAGAATACAAGCTTTAGCCCGCGACTACGCGAGGAATTAAAAACCTAATTAGTAGCCTCATATTCATCCATATCTAAACTTTCACATTTATGTTAGTAAGATTTGATATTATTTCGTTATACAGACAGTTGGCGGTAGAAGAATAAGAATAGAAGTTTCCAACAATGATAATGATCGTCGCATGGGTAGAAGTGGCAGATCTGATCGCGATAGGTTTGTAAATTTTTTAAAAGACCCCTGACTAACATTTTTTGTATGAACTAACTCAAATGAAAAGGTACAGATAAAAGCAGGTAAACAATTAGGATAGAATACCATAAAAGGCATGGGTGAAAAGAATACCATAAAAAGCATGGGTGAAAAAATGTGTATTGTTTTCTTCAAGGTGAAGATTATTGTAACTCAAATGTTTGTCCTTTGTATAAAAATTCCTTTCATTTTTATAAGTTGGCAAATGAGCAAGCGGGAACATGAATCCGCCAAAATGGCGAAGCATCCGCTGCCCATAGCCATCTGCTATTGCTGATGCGTTGCCTACACTTAGTAGACGGATGAGGAGATGCACATAAAGAGGATATTTCCCCTTCTGAAGCATCTCCTCCATGATCAATTTTTTCCCTTTCCTTACTCTCATCCACTCTTGGAGATAAAAGAAAATTAAACTTTGTTTGAGCTAACCCTACAATGCGAAAATGTTAACATGGGCTCCACCTTTGTTAAATGAAATTTCTATGAAGTAAGATGTGATGCAGGGACTACGACCCGGAGCGCACGATGGGCGACTGGCGGTCGGGGCCGCGCGCGCAGCCCGAGGCGCAGGCGCGCGCTCGCCCCATGGAGCGCGACAGGGACCGCGACAGGGAACGAGACCGCGAACGGGACTGTAAGTTACACGTACCCATATGTAGTGGAATTCAATAGAATTGAATACACTTAACTGGCAGCCTGTCTTTTATTGTCTATGGATTAATTTTGAATGAATAATGTCTATGCTTAATTTGTTGAAACAGATACGTCTGTTTTTGTTTAGTCTGTGATGACCACATTGTAAATGGATAATTGTATAGGTCGGTTCGGAAGATTGGATTGGTGGTGGAATTTGTTGAATTCCAGTATAGTCATACTTTACAACAAATTTTCATAATAAGAATAATCTCTCAAGAGATCTCTCGTTTATGATACAAAATCTGCTATTAAAATGACACAATTTAATTTAATTAATATGTAGATGATTGTGCTCTTACTAGAAAAGCTAATTAAATATTTCAGTGTTACTATGATGATATTAAGTAAAATGGAGTGAGCTAAAATGTCGCACTTGGGACACACATACTGAGTATAGCGATCATTGATTAATACATATTTATTTAAATATATTTATGTACTATGACAATAGTATATTAAATAATTTACTGTATTACATAACTATATATACATTTTATGTTGATAAATTGGTATTTGAATTCAATGATCTGTATTACTCGTTTTGTCTCGGGAAGGTCTGAGTAAAGGTCGTTAGTTGTTTTCTCCACTCTTCTAGAAGGGAGCATTGCCTACAGCAATGACAGAGGCACCAGAAACATAGGTCTAGGGCTAGTTTACGACTCTTAGGACGAGACAAAGCCCCAAGTGCCGTTGAAAGTTCCTCTGTGACCAGCTGTTTTAGATCGATGTGTGACACAGCAATGCTGTAACTCGATTCAGACTAGTCTTTAGCTCGCTCCTTTTACTTACTGAGTGACACTTTGAATGCTATGTTTTTGCATTGAATTTAATATGAAAGTTTATTTAAGTATTGGTATGTTTGCAGCCAGTGTAGATAACAAGCCGGGTGGGTGGCGCGACGGGGAGCGACAGGCGCCCGCTGAACCAGCTAGGACTTTGTACGGCGGTCGGGACTCCTATGGCCGCGATCGTTATGGCGAAGGGTATGTTGTTTTAATATATCACTATGAGTGTCAAGAAAATGGTTGAAATTAAGCATTTAAAACACCTTACGTTAGGTTTATAACAATAGTTTTATTTTGAATTTAATTACAAGTAGTGAAGACTATAAAGAATTCTATAAAAGTTTTTTTTTTAAATGATAAATGTATTTTTCAGTGGAAGAGAGCGCGGCGGGGGCGGAGGCTTCAGCCGCGACGGCGAGCGCGGGGGCTTCGGTGCCCGAGAAGGGGGCTTCCGATCTGATAGAGAAGGATACGGGTATGTTTTACATCATAAATATTCGACTTGTATAAATTTTTCGAGCTTAATACACATTTGTTTAGTTTATTAACATAATATGAAGTTTATTTTAATTACAGAAGTCGCGAAGGCCGAGGTTTCGGTGGAAGAGGATTTGGTGACCGCGACCGAGATCCTCCGCCAAGAGAAGGTAAATTAACAACTTTATTTTATAAACATTTTCAAATAGTTACCCATAGCCATAGATGGAGGGGATTTATACAAATAGGATATTTTTCCTCACTATGAGTTTCTCTGTCAAATTCACTTTCCCTTTTTATCCCAACTTATAAGAAAATGGTGGAAGAGGACTACAATTAGTTCTCATGCACGCACACTCGACTGGAATTGCTTCTACATTGCCACATGTCTTATTTGTAATTTTTTGTTAATTATCAGAAAGCAAACCTCGCGAGCGTCCGAAGCTGAACCTTCTCCCGCGCACGGTGCCGCTGGAGACGGAGCCGCCGCGGGCTTCGGAGGGCGCAGAGGATAAACAGGACAAGCCCAAACCTGTACCAGCTGAGAAGGTGTTCGGAGCTGCTAAACCTGTCGATACTGCTGCTAAGTAAGTTTCTGCAGATATACTAAATATTCTCCTACAGATTCATCCATCTTACTTATTTTATAAACGCGAAAGTTTAGATGGATGGATGTCTGTTAGAGTTTGTAGCCTAAACAGCTGAATGGATCTGGATGTAATTTAGAATAGATGTCATTTATAGCTATCTGGGCCTCTATCAGCCAGTGGTGGGACAAGCCCTCAATGTTATATTCCACATGCACATTACACAATTATTTCGATTCCTATATCGACATTATTGCGAGTTTTAACTCTATTTGTGCTATATTGAAGGTTACTAAGACACCTCATCAAGCCAAATGCCTGATGTGGTCGCTATATACCGACAAATATATAACGATAAGGAAGGAAATATAAAATATATGAATTACAATTAATAGGTACATTTTTGTAACAGAGAACGTGAGATTGAAGAACGTCTTCGCAAACAAGAAGAGGAAGCGAGACGTGCTGTCGAGGAAAAGGAACGTTGGGGTAGAAGGGTATGTTTATCTTACTAGCTTTTGCCCACGATTTTGCACACAAATTATTAAAAAAAAAAACTTAGTAAGTTTTATTTCGACGGTCACTTTCATGCAAATTTATTGTTTTAGAGTAAACTTCTAAAATACATTGAGTATGAAGTAAGATTAATTTTATGAATACATTATATAGAATAGTGCAATAAAGAGGCATTAATTTTAAAGTTTTGTATATAAATTATTTTGCACTGCTAAATAGTTTAATTTATGTTTCAGAATGACCATTCCGGGGACCGGCGAGGCGGTGGCAGACGAGGTGAGTTAACAATTTCAAAGATATATTTTAGTGAAGTTTTTTACAATAAATGTAAATCAAGAATTTTATGTAGTCATAATCAGTTTTTAACCCAAGTGTATTTTTAATAGCAGAAGACCGCGGCAGAGATTCTCGCAGCTACAACAGGGACCGACGCGACTACTCGAAAGACAGAGAGCGTCGCGACTACTCCAAGGACGATAGAGAGAGACGCGACTACTCGAAAGACGATAGAGAGAGACGCGACTACTCGAAAGAAAGAGACAGACGCGACTATTCTAAAGACAACAGGGAGCGCCGGGATTCGAGGGAGAGGCGAGACTACTCTAAAGAGGACACACGTGACTACAGGGACGACAATCGCGACAACCGCGACAACCGCGACTACAGCCGTGACAGGGACAAGCGGGATTATTCCGGAGACCGCGACGAGCGCCCCAGGAACGACGGCCGGGAACCCTCGCCCGACCGCGACGGAGACCGCGAGCAGAATGGCCGCGACAGGCACGACGACAAGGAGGAGAAACCACTGCCCAAGCTGAAGGAACAGGAGAAACCGGTGAGTGGAGGATATCTACATATAGCTTCTACAGAAAGAAATAGAAATCTAAATCCTAAGTATCTCTTCGGAAAGTCAAATATTTCGCAAAAATCTATATTCTATTAATTATTCAGTGCTGGCTTGCCCGTAACTTAGTCAGCGCGATACCAAATAATATGTGTTACATCTTTGCCAATTTAGCGAGGATTTGTCAATCGTTTCATATAACAAACATTTATTTGTTCAAAGTTTTGTATGATTCTCTACTTATAAAACCCTGTTGCTAAATACTCTCCTGAATAATACTGTTTTCTTTATGTTTGCAGAACTTTGTGGCTTCAAATAAATTTAGCTACCTTGAGGAGGCCGAGGACGTGGCGTTGGAATAACCCACGGCGTGGCCCCGCTGCGCCCTGACTCTGTGTAAAGTGTAAATTAACGAGTATCGGTGTAGTGTCACGGAACTTGCACACGGACAAGACTGTGCTAGGACCCGGTTTATAGTGCGGTGTGATAGCGTGTATATTGTGTATGTCGCCACCGCCTCGAGCCCGCCCCAGCCTTTATGCTGACTTTCAACGGAAACTACAAAGTTAAATGGAAATATAGCTTACAACTCTCCTGAACTTGAAAGATATATTTAATGTGAATAGAGATTTTTAATGTTATTGACTTTCAAGACTAATTATTATTTGGTCTTCATGAAGTGATGAAATAAGCAATAATTTTTCCAGAGAGCAGTGTAAAGGCTGGGGCTTTGTTTGTGGACTTGAAATGGTGTAAATTTTTCTATGGGTTTGTTAATGTCCTGTGAACGGCTAAAAGAATGTGGTCGTGATAAATGCTGATAATTCCTATGATTGTTCTCATACAGGTTTTTGGTAATGGTGCTGTGTGACTCCGTCTGTCTGTCTGTCTGTATGATCGGCAGTGTAACACACACTTGTGCTATTTGTAGACTGCCTCATTTGGACTCAATACAGCTAAATAAGCAATACCATTATGCAACAATAGGGAAACCATTTTTTTTTTTTTATTTTAGTATATGTCTATTATAAAGTATTTAGTCGATTTAGATTATTATTTAGAATTTTAATTGTATTATTTATGTTTATATTCAAAAATTGTTAAACACCATCTGTTAATGAAATTTATTCTATGATTGTAATAATGCCGAGCGGAACTAAGATACCTATGTGTTACAGGTAGAGGCCTGGTCACAAATAATTTTTTTGATTTAAAAATGTCAATCATGACATATTTTTCTTTGTATTATCTCAAAAATTTTTGTTTTGGTACATTTGTCTCATTATGAGTTTTAAAATAAATTACTCTTTTTACAGCCAAAGATGATTTTATTTTGATCCTTTAGTTAAGTTCGATAAATAAATAACTGTCTAAGTACGGCATAGAGCTTCATAGAAAGTTAATTTAACACTTCGCATGCGTCATTTATAAAATTAATCTAGTTATCTTTTTTAGACAAACTACCAATATTACTTTTCTCTACCGCTCTTGGGTAAATTTTTCGTGCCTTCCTCCACATTTATAACCCCTCGTCTAAAAGGATTGTCCTTTTGATAAGAATTTGGTCTTAAGTACAATCGGTCTTTTGATTCCACCTTAAGTTTTGAACTTTTACCTCACGTTCAAGGATTTGGTATCCATGCAAATAAAATAAAATGTCTTATACCAATTATCTAACTGAAGACGGTTTTAAACCTTCATTTAATATGAAAATCGTCGTAGATACGTCAAGATTTCTCGTGTAAAAATGTTTCACTGATTTAGGAAACAATATCTGAAACCAGCTTGTTTAGATCACGAAAGACAAACAAGATAAATAAAACAGCAATATCAACAATTTCAAATCATTTATTTTGAATACAACATAAAGATAAAAAGCTATACCAATCAAATATCATGCATTATTTAGAAAAAAAATAACCAATGCATATAATTAAAAATATTAAGTAAAAATCATTTTAGTTGTATGTATGTAAGTAAATTTGATTTTTACATCAAATGTGTTCTTAATATTAAATTCGAGGTAGTCTCGGAACACTAACAAATTCATAAAACAATGATCAACATTTAAGTGTTAAAAATATAATATTTTAAATGTTGATATTTTTTTTTGTATTTTTCAAATTCAATCTTACATAATTAAAATCTTAAGAAATAGATATTCTTGTTCTAGTCTTATGGTAGACTACAATAATGTAAAAGACATCGCCGTGTCATACGTGAAGACGTTCTTCTTTTCTGAAGACTCGTCTTTTTGTCACATCCGGGTAAAGGTTATTATGTTAAGCAATGAAGCAAACAAAAAGATACGTAGATTGTGAATGTACAACCCATATTCACAGAAATCACGGAATTACCGCTAAATATTCAAGCATCCGAAACGCGCCAGGCATCATCTACGAATATAGATTTATACAAATAAATTGCATTTAATCTCATCAGGCCGAGACGTCCGTCAGCTTTAACTGTTCAGCCGGTTCTGCGACACCGCCGCCATGAAGTCGGCGCGGATCTTCTTCGTCATCTCTTCCAGGATCTCAGCTCTGACCCTTAATTTCTTATTCTTCTCCTCCAATTCTATCGCCAGCTGTTCCATTTGTAATTCCTTTAACTTCCTATTCATTCTCGATCTCTTGGATGCTTCATTGTTTTTGTCTCTAAGCTCCCTGTAGCGCAGTTCGTGTGTGGAGGCGGAGGAGGAGGTCTCGTCCACGCTGCACACGGAGGAGACGGCGCTCTCCCTGCGTTTGGGAGGGCGGCCGCGGCGAGTGGGCTTGAGCTGCTGCGAGCCCTCCAGCGCTCGGATCATGTCCTTGATGGGAATGCTGGGCTTCCTCTTCCTGTAGCGGCGCGGCGAGTGCTCCGTGTACGGCACGTACGTCGTGTCTGAATCTTCACTGTCGCGACGTTTCTTACTGGAGTAAGATTTGCTGTCATCGTTATCTGATTCGACGTCGTTGTGAGATTCAGACTTGGGTGTGATGGGCTCATAGTCCATCGGCGGCGAGGCTTCCGCCTTAGTAAAGCTGTCCGTGGACGCGTCCAGCGTCGGCCAGTCGGGTGCTACAGGCGTCTGAAACAACAAGTTACGTCCGTTCGTAAGCTTTTTATAACCTTAACATCAAATTTTATTTTTAGTAAAGTTATCATCTCTGACATTGAAATGCCCCGGGGAATACCAGTTGGTCGTCGATCATATGATATTTGCGATGGGAGGGGGAATGATGGTACAAGTTGAGTGAGTGTCAATTTCCTGCTTACCGGGCTGGGAAGTGTACATTTCTCCGTCTCCAGCTGCTCGACGTAGTTGAGCACCTCCGGCGTGCTGATGATGTCGTCGTCGCGCCAGGCACGTCCACGGAGAGGCCGCGGGCGCGCCCCGGCCCGGCGCCGTCGACCAGGTCCCGGTGGTCGTTTAAGATATACTCAGATATGACTACGTTATTACTCTCCACCTCCCGCGGTATAACCGATACCATTTTCATATCCAGGGAGTCCTCTTCGATAAAGGGCATAGTGTTGTGTATGTCGGTGTTGTTTTTGTTGTGTTCTGTGTCGTGTGCGTGCCAGCCGGTCGGCGCCGGGACTTCCCACGACGCCATACCGGCGGCTCCTCTCGACGCTAAATCTTCTATCACCACAGGCAAGCTGCTGATGTCTAGGAACTGCTCGGAGAAGGGAATCTTGTTCTCGTGGTCGAGCGATGGGTATTTAGTGTAAAAGTCTACTGCGCCGTCCGCGCTCGGGGAGAGCGGGTCGGCGACGGGCTTGTAGAAGCTTGCCTGGGCCGAAGAGTTAACGTCGAAAACGTCCCAGCCTTGCGGCGAGAACGGTGTGTGCAGTGTGTCAGTGTTGTGTGCCCTGTCTTCAGTATAATTCGGGATGTCTGTGAAAGGAGACACGCAGGATAATTACGAGTATTTGGGCTATGTAGTAATATCGCTATGCAAATGAAGGTGCGCCAACTCACCAATGGACTGTGCCGATGCGGCCGCGGCGGGAGCGGCGCACCACTGAGCCAAATCTTCGAAGAACTCGTAGTCCGATTCGTGAGTCATTGTGCTCGGGAATTCGGGCTCCGTTTTCAGAAATACCTGGAATCCACAAAATGTATGTTAATAAGGTCCCTTCCTACGGTTGGCAAATACTAAAAGATAAACTAAAATTAAATAATAATGTAACTTAATATATTATGTACTCACGACAGCGGGCCCTCGCTTACCTCGGAATAGCTGGCTGCGGCGGCAGGCGACGGCGTCGCGACTGTGCGTCTGTCTGTAACCACTCCGGTCGTGCCGTTCACCTGTTGACTCTTTTCTGCCTTTAAAAGATCTATTTCTACCACTTTCAAAATACTTTGAGTCTTGTGACTCGTTTGCGAAAAAACCATATCTTTTGGTGTTTGAGTTGAACTGATTGATTCCGATATCGTCGCTCCGACTCGGACAGGTGATCTTTTGAGCAACCATTTTGTATAGAACTACAAACAAAAATGATACGACGTAACATAATGTGCATATTTGTATGAAGCGGGGAAAGGAGAGGCGAGGCTGGGGTTAGGCGGCGAGACGAGATGACGGCAGAGAACATTGTCAGATGTAATGTAATATAATGAACGATAATGATAATGATATAATGAGTGTGTCGTGACGTAAACAGGCATAGCAACTATTGGGCGTAGAGGCGCTGGTCGCGGACGTTTCCTAAATGTCACAAGATAGAGAACCTTGAGCCGAGTTTATAATTATATGTAAATGTATTGAAATAAAGTAGATATGCAGATAATATTTTATATGACATTAAGAGGAGTTCTGATTGCATATATGTATATAAAGATATGTCGAAGGAATACTAAAATATATATCGAATACACAAAAATAATACTTTCAAATACAAATATATATTTTAATAGTGAATAGTGAACTTTATAAGGGAAGTGATGCAGCACAATGTTTGTGTCTATTTCGTGCTTTTATGGAAAGTTTTTATAAACTTTTTAAAAAAAAGCACCGTTGAAAGTTCGCTCATATTATTTTCTCTAAATCTAACTATGTGTTATTTTCTTTTATTGTTACACATAGAACATTTGTTACAGAGGTTGCAAACTTGTCATCACCTGCCCACTTCAGTTCACTTTTTGGTCCGACATAAAAATGTCGGTTTAGATCTGTTTCACCTTTCATTTTCTTAATTTTTATTAGGCAAAAAGAGTTAATTTAAGATTATCGCTAACTATAACTATTTATTTTAACTATCAGCTAACTAACCTAATTAAAGTAATTACTACCTATTTACTAATATATATAATGTTAGTAAGATTTAGGACTTAGAGGATATGTTAGTAACTTATTGCCAAATAAGTAAAGTAAAAAAAATGTTAGGCCAAATCTGTGAAATGTAAGGAAAATAGGTGTTGTTAAGTTACTTATACTATTTTGTTTTGTAGTGTTTTGTGCCATTTGCCTTATTAGTATTGTAAAGTTAATTGTTGGTGTATTTAAGTCTCAAAGTCGCATCCATCTTGTTTCAAAATATTTATCGAAACATTCTCTCCTACGTTTACCGAAACTTTGTAAACCGTAAATTGTATAGAAAAATAAAGCGAGATGATAATTTAGAATTTCGAGATGGTTATTAATAATGTCCAAAACCACTGTTTACGACATGTTTCAACAATACGATGCGAAATGCTGAACGATCATGAACTCAATAATATAGAGAAATATCAAAGACAAGAACGAAACATAATAATTCCTGATATAAATTAACTAACAATCTTTTAATCTTTATTATTATTTAATTCATAAAGTTTTTATTAAATTGGATTTTTTTGCAATAATCCATATTTTATATAAAACAAAATACTTATATTTTCAATGTTCTATCTTCGACACCTGTAACAGAGAATAGGGTTTAAGGAAATAGGTCCGCCGTAGCGGGGCAACTTACTTTGTTGAACTCTTCTTGAGTCCCTAATGAAATCTTAGCTCTTTAGGCTCCTTGCCAAGCAATTGTCACCGTTGTAGGCCTGCAACAAACAGAAAAATATTTTAATAATACAAATACATATTTACAAGAATATCAACTTGTCACAAGTTCATTGTATTACGTTTGAATTGAACATAGAGATATTTTTTTGTAAGCATTCAATAGACTCGTATTAAATATGGCGGATGGACGGAAATTGCAGCTACAGCTAAAATCGACGCTTGATCGTTTTGCACGCGGGAAAAACCCAGCGTTTCCGAAGCGAGTCAGAGTACATATTTAACCAGTTTAATCTTTTGTTATTAAAGAAAACCTAAAAATGACCTCAATTGACTTTTATTTTCCTATAGCCAATTTGTAAATGTAACCATATTGAGACAAAAAATATTATGTAATAATTATGAAGTATCTAAAAACTTAGTTTTACTTTATGAGTAAACTATTTTTAAAGACTGATACGACTTGATCCTTATAGTTTTTCATGAGACAAATGAGGACGATAAAAAGCAGACTCATTAATGTCTTCTACCTTTCTCGTGTCTATAAAACTGGTTATTAAATCTCAAGGTTCTTATAAAAACTACGACTTGAGACAAATTAAAGTAAAAAGCTTACTTATCTTGTTAATTGTACATTATTCTTTATTCGATTCACTGATAATTTTATACCTACGTATTTTTTATCAATAATGTGTATGTAGGCGTCAATCAGCTTAATTACTTTTTGTTATCTGTAGGCGACCTCAAGGACCGAACATTTATGTTGTGTCGATTACGTTGGTACTTTTATACAATATCGTTAATTCGAAGAATGATTCATAAATCTAATCAGAATATAGATACGTATAGTAATACAAACAAGGGTGAAAATACTATAAAATTATGTGATCCGATATCAGTATGAGAGATATTGAATAAAAGATTTTAAGACTACTTCCACAAGATTAATAAAATATGGAAAGTTATTTGACTACTACGAATAAAAAAAAATATTTGATAAAATGAATGTTTTACGTGAATTCATCGATTTAGATTATTAATGTACTAATTCGGTATTACAAATTATATGAGGACATGTAAATTTATGCGTAAAAAAAGAAAGCATGCTCGTGACAGGTTGTAACATGTACGCAACTTGTATGGCTTTTAAAGTTTCGAGCATGTGTCGTCGTATCATATAGCTTCTACGCAATTTACACTTTTTAGCAAAGTCCGCATTAAATCTTGTTTTTCATAGAGAAATGTTATTTTGCACAAACTATCCCAGAACCACAGTCTCTTCGTTGAAATGTAACAAAAATAACTCACCTCAAAACAAGGGAATTCTCGGTTTGCTCCAGTAGTTTCTAGAAAAGTCACTCTTTAAAATCAATGAAAAAGAGATAACTTTGAAATTGTGTAAAACGCTTAGAAGGCAAGTGTGAAATTAATTAAATATGTTTTATTTTAAATTACAAATTATTAAAAGTTTTGGCATGCGCGCACTTAGTAGCGATTCAGAAAACGTTGTGCAACATTCGCGCCGAAAGCCCCTCATACAGTTTTCCTCAATCCCCACCGTAGCGTAGCATTCTAAAAATATCTCGGCCGCATCGCTATTGGTTGTTTCAAATGACGTCAACTTAAACAACCAATAAGATGGTTTTATTGGCACGAGTCACGAGATCTTCGTGTTTCGCAGTGGGTAAAAACTTTTACTATATACTTATAGTTCTATATTATGATATTGGTCGCGAAATACCAAACAGGGTTTTACCATGTTCCGACGATTTTACTTTGATCGAAGTACAATACTAATTAATTTAAGACATCTGCTATTAAAGTTTTGTGACATATAATATAGATTTTTAATCAAACGTATATCTTGGTAAAATATGTATAAAAATCATATAGAAACCTCATTGCCGCTCACAAAAGTATATACTTGTACTTTCATTAACTTGCCCTTATCCCTTATGGAGGGTTGGCACAGTATGTGCTCTTCCATACATCTGTATCAGCCGTCATAACTGAATCCACTCCTTTCTTAAGCATATCCTCTTTCACACAATCCATCCATACTTTCTTCGGTCTTCGGTCTTCCTCTTCCTTTGTAGCCATCCAAAAAAGAATAAAAAAGTATATATTTGTACTTTAAGGATGACATTTCTTAAAGTAACTGTTATTCAGGTCAAAGGCTTTACTTCCTCACGTATGGAAAATCCGTTGATAAAGATTGTGTTACTTTCTCTTAACATACCGGTTTTAAAATGTTCAACACGGAATTATAGGATTTAAGGAATAAACTGCGTTAAATGCTTTACATTTTAGTATATAATGGATTTTTTTTTAATATTTCAGTACATCCCAAGTGTTTTAAAGGAATTGTAATATTTACTTCTTTCATGCAGATTATTATGAGACACAAAAAAGAAAATCACTGTCTGTCATCTAAAGGAAAACTAGCCATTTAACTTGTTTCTAACTTCTACTATGATTACAAAATAGAAGTTCGTATCTGTTACATTAAAATGGTTTATACTTCGCCGATAAAGGACAATAGCGCTCAATAACTGGACTGGCAATCAACTGGCAAAGTTGATCGCTTACTTATTCCAGAGAGTTCATACAATCTAGGACTGTCCAACTGCACCGGCCAAGTGTGAACCGCACATTACTTTAAAGATCGGAACTATTCGGTTCGAAATCAACTATTGAGTTTGAGTAAATAGCAATTAAAAAACTTTCCAGTTAAAATCTTTGGGAACCTCCGGCATAGAACATAAACACGATCAATAACAAAGCGACAATAGCATCAATCGACGCCATCTTGTATTTAAAATAATTATGTTTGCGTGCATAATTATTACCTGAGAGTACCAGCACAACATTTACATTTATCAGTATATAATACCATGGAAAAATCCTCGACGCGTTCCTATCGTATTGATTTTTAGATAAAACAACCTCTAAATGATAACGTTACTTTGTTTGTGAATATGAAATTGCTTTGGAGAAGAATTTATTTAAAATTTTGAAACACATTTCTACGGTTCCTAAGTCGTAATTTACATATACTTGGCTTTTTTTCCTTTTAGGAGGCTCTCTAATTCTAGAAAGACGTAAACCCAGTTTGGTATTTTGTCTTTTATTTTTTTTTTTTGTACAATAAGGTTACAAACGAGGAAGCGGCCACCTATGTAAATCCGCCAAAACGGCGAAGCGACCGCTGCGCATATACATCCTCAATTGCAGATGCGTTGCCTACCTTAAATCGACGGAGGAGGAGACGCACATAACAAGGATATTTCCCCTTCCTATGCGTCTCCTCCACCGTCAAATCCACATTCCTATCCAATCCTTTCTTTATAAGAAAAGAGTTAAACAAGAAAGAGACTATATTGACATATTAAAAACACCAAGTAGAAAATAAAGGTTACCAAAAATTTTTTTAATTACAACGCTTTTCAATTTGATATTGATATTTTCGTATTTTGAGGAAGACATTGGGGAATCCAACAGTGGGCAGAGAAAGGTTAATGATGATTATATTCAATTAAATTCTTTGTAAGCAAGCGAGCTTACAAAAATGCCTTGTATACTTTCCCTGTGGTCTAAGTCTAACAGGATACGTCTTTTGACTGTCGCGAACCACGATTTATGAGAGCAAATGATGCAATACTATGTAAACGGCAAATCAAATCTCTACAAACTTGACCCTTTATGATTACGCGACCTTCGAATGTTCATTCCGTTTATTCAAGTTTATTTAGAAGAATGTCCATGTTTCTAATGTGTTAATCCATGAGTTTTCATTGATGAAATACCCGTTGTAAAATAATGTTGTTTTCTCTATTATTTGTAAAGAAACCAAGAGAGATGTCGATACGTGGGCGAATACATAAGTGCGTGATCAAATCGTTATAATATTCAAAGAATGCCCTACAATATGTTTTACTTAAAACGTTTTAAAACGAGGTCATTAGAAACAAACCAGTCGTCATTTAGCAGCTACCGCTTCTCGGAAACAAATATTCGAAGTTAATGTTTTTAGTATCACGGACGTATAATTGTATATAAATGACAATGAATAGCATAAACCTGTTTATTTTTGTTTGTCATCGTCTCAAAGTTAGGCAAAACACTGATTTAATTATCAGATCTTCTCTTCCTTAGATAGAAGTAGAATTACATTTTTTTGATAGTAGGTAGTGTTTTCAATCAATCATGATTAGAAATACGATCTAATAATTATCTAACTAATCGTGGACTGAACGAACTTTACCTAATATCCGCCTCTTCGATTTATCCATTACATCATACGGGTAAATTGGCTTTGAATGAATCGACTGCAGGAAAACCATTATGTTTTCTTTGTTTAGATCCATTTTATATGACAGTTATGAAATAAATGCTATAAATAAATGTTTGCTAATGGCTTTGTAGGTAATATTTAATTAGCAAGCCTATGGCACCGAAACAATGATTATAATCATGTTTTTTAAGTGCCTTTATGGTACATAAAATTGTCATTCATATAGGAAAAATTTGGAAGGTGAAGTGGATTTGACGGAGGAGTAGATGCATTGTGAATGAGAAACATCGATTATAAATGTAACGGTCTGCATATGCGGATGTCGATGAGAAGCGGTCACTTTTAGAGAATTCAGGTGGCTGCTTGCACGTTTGCCTTCTTACGATAATCAAAAGCAGTTATCATATTAGTAGGGTACAAAGTCCTACATTGCATCTTCCAAACCACGTTTTTCATTTCACCCAGTATTGTATGACTATTACAACTTGTTCATTGATTTTTTTTATACACAATTATTCATTCCTGTCGGTAAGGTGAATGACCTCAACCTGAACAGATGATCGAGGATGCGTCACCTTGGGAAAATGTTTTGACTTTTCAACTATTATAAATGTGCCAGTATTTTTGTTAAATAAATGACTAACTCGTTATTATGTTTCAATACCACCGTCAAAACTTAGTTTCAGTATGATGTAACCAATTTTGAGAAAAGTAAAAAATTATTTCGATTTTTCACATTTATTTTAGGGCACAAACCTTCTCTGGTGTCTCCAGAACATCTTACAAAAGTTTGAACAGTGGTTTAGGAACGCAGCAAGGACAAACATATCAAAATTGTAATGACGATGTGTACAATTTCACTAAGTTGTATTATAAACCTACATAGATAGTATAACGTCTGAAAGAAGTACGTCATGAAACCTTGACTCCGTTCCTACGTTACAAGGTCAGTAGCGGCTTCATTTAATACATTTCAATGTTCCACACAGAGGAAAGCCAATGTTAGCAAGACTTTTTGACTAATGATTCATTTAATATCTTCAAAATCATCTTATAAAAACACATACTCTTTTAATTTGATTATGATTTATTTATTTACTAACAGCTTTCGCCCGCGCCTAGGTCTGCGTGGAATTAAAAAAAAATGAGTAGCCTATGTGTTTTTCCATATTATCTACGTCCATGTCAACTTTCAGAGATCCGTTCAGCCGTTTAGGCTACAAACTCTAACAAAAATCCATCCATCCATCTAAATTTTCGCATTTATGATATTAGTAAAAAGTCAGATTCAATACTTTTTGCACAAATATTTAAGTTTAAGTTTACTAAAACTAGGCTACTACAATATTTGCGTAAGGCCATATTGCTATTAGCAATATTTTACAGGCAATCCAATAGGACAGGAGAAGCTTGACAAAAATACTTTAGATGTTATTTAATTAACACATTCCATGGCTCATGCCACTCACTAAAGAACTCGCCAGGCGAGTCGGTATCTGGCCGTGATAGTTGAAATAAATTACTAGTCTAAAAAGTCTAGTCAATCTAAAACGTAAACCCCCGTTATTTATTACAAACCATTTTAATTTTATTAAATGAAAATTCAAATGTTAATAAAGCTTGAAATATAATGTCAGTAGACAAAAGAACATCAAACAATAACAAATGCATGATTTAAGATAACCTTAGATTGCATTGCTCCAAATCATGGGTTGTGAACTATTTATTAACGTGCCGTTAATTTTTTAAACCTTATCAATAAAGGGTACATTCTTTCGCATAGTGGTCACATCGCTTTCGCTCTTTATTGTAATACCTACTTTATACTTTTTCACGAGAGCATAGTGTATTTACTGATCGTTGACGACCCAAAATATGTCGCAGTCCACTAATAGCAGGAGTGCCAATGGTTCGCCACTTCTGCTTTAAGATCTATTTTATAATAGTCTTTATTATCGTATACTTATGTAATCATTAAATAGCTTACTTTATTTATTGTGTGGAAAATTTTCAATAAACAAAACATACATCTCATTATATAAACTACGAAGCAAGCGAGTTTACATTAGTATAATTAATAGAAAAGAAATCTAAAATAAAGTACAGAATATTTAACGCAGAAATGATTAAAAACTATTCGTGTTTATTTGTTTATACTTCCTTAAAATTCTTTGGGCAACTGACTAATAACTAAACATGGCGTAGAGACCTGAAATACACGTGAGATGTCTAGACACACAACTACGGTTCCTCACCCACGGGGCCTCTCGTGCCTGGCGCCGACAAAATCTCGCTGCGTCATTCGACTACGTGTTACCATTCTACTTGATTAAGATTGTAGAGTGAATGGTCCATTCAATGGCATGGATTATGTCAAATCATTCTTTCTTTACATATTTGACTTTAGTATGAAAAATTTACACGAAGGGCTTACATTTGTGACGAAAAAGTATCTTGGAATGTGGTAGTTATTATTTTTTTTGGTTTTAAAAATCCACAGGCGTGTAGAAATGCGAGCAACAGCTTTTTGTCCCCAAATAACTCTATCATACGTCATCTCAGTCATCACTCCCTTTTCGATCATGTCACCTTTTACGCAATCCATCCATCTCTTTTTGAATTCAACACAAAAGATATACAAAAGCGTATATCTATAATTTTAAAAATATATATCGTTTCCGGTAATAATCAGACTTGCAGATTCTATAACAAATTGATAAGGCTTGTTATCAATGTCTACTGCGATTACGATAAAGACAGATTAGATATTTGTTATTGGTTTTTGTCGGTGAAAAACATTCAACATTTTTTATATGTGGAATTCTATTTCGAAATTCTTGACTTGAGGTTTTTTTATAAGTCGTCATGGATACTTTCAAACGCAACCTCAGTTTCTGATATTTCACTTGGCACGAAGGAAACAAGTATATTGTAGTGCCCGACGTGCTAAATCAAATATTTTATTAAAGAACTATATCGAGCTATAAATGTTACTACTATTGATCATTGTATTGACATAGAAATACGTTTTTTTTTTATTAAATACTGTTACAAAAAACGATGTAAAGAAAACGAATAACAAGCGATTTAATAATTTAAAAAAATTAGGATAGAATTATGCGATATTTTTATGCGCCTGTAAAATAATATTAGCCATAGGTCATTGTACTGATTTAGCTATTGGCTTCCGCTAAATTGTCATCAAGTCATCAATCATCGTAAACGTAATAAAAAATGCTGTTAAATTTGAATTGAACATTTTAAGAAAGAATTAGTTATTGGTGTTTGCGTTTTTATGCAGATTTCATAATTAGATTCTCAACTTAAGGGAATAACATGCACTTTTTTTAATAAATGTTTTCTTAATACACATAAGTTATACCACCACCAATACACTTGCCTGTTCTCATATAAAGTGCTTAAGTTTTGTGACCAAATGTTATAAAATGTAGATTAATAAAATACTTCTTTTCTGAAATTTCAATTGCATCAAATCGTCTACAAATAAATCAATAAAAGCACGTGGAAAATAAAAGATTATTCGTGTGTTAAACATAATAATGTGCTATAATGGCGACAAAGGTTCGGAAGTCAGAAACTCAATTATGGCAATCATGTCTATCAAAGTATGACGATAATCAATCAAAATAAAATGTTATCAATTTAATTAAAAACAAAAGACCACACAACTTTAAATTATATTCAATTTGTAAACTAGATGGCGTTAAACTCAATTTCCAATTAAATTTAGGCTATTGTATGAAAAAATAATCCAACATTTAGATAGTAAAGGTAAAATCAAGCGCCTTAAACTATTTAACATATGTTTCTTTTTAAAAACGAATGGAAATTTTCCTAGTAATCATTTAATCCGAGTCAAATTAATAGTGTTTACTTAAGAGTTAACTATTCACGACAACGACAAGGTATGTTTACATAATGAGTTAGCTTTTACACGATGAAATTGCACATGACGATTGTCGAAATCATGTGACTCTTACGTGAACCATCATAATTTTATATGAGAAATAACTTTATACTCATTAAATTTAAAATGTTATACTCACATCCTGATGGCATACCTACATAACATTTTCGTAAAACTTAAATACAGATTTAATAACTAAAAATATAACAAGCTTTTAAAAAAGATAGGTACTTACATTTTAATATGTCTTGTGAATATTGATGTCTTAAACTTTTTCAATTTATCTTTTCTTATACAATTCAAGTTCACCCGAAGTGAACCAACGTGTTTGTGTGATTTTGTATTCGAGTTTAAATCGTTATATATGTGTTGATTATTTTGTTTTGTGGACGAGAAGATCATGTTAAACTCCTTCCAAATCTTCCACTCTTTTTTTCCTCTGTTAACGTTTCTTCTTTTGGTAAACAAATAACTGGCGGAGGTCTTAACAATGATAAGACCGATAATAAAATTTACCAAACAAAAAACAATCGAATACTGCAAAATTTATGTTAAAACAAATGAAAACGAAAAAAAAAATATCTTCTGATTAAAACAGAAAACTAGATTTATATTTTCATAGTTTTTCTGGTCTTCCATGTATTTTTAAATAATATTTAGCAATAACCGGGTTATTCACAAAACACAAGCGATTCGCACTTCGCACACTGTGCCAAGTCGCAAACAAATGACAATGACTTTAGAAGAAATTGAATCATCTGTTATTTCGACGGTCGGAAACCGGCAATCAGGGCATGCATGCAAAAATTGTGTTTACTTTTTCGCACACGTCACACACGTTTCATTTCACGGCATACAACATAAAGTTTTCCGAAAGTGTAAAGAAGCGCAGTACGTAAAAATGTAGCATTTTTTTAGATGTCTCTAAAATATTAAATCCCACAATAATTTTAATTTAAAATTAAACTTTTACGATAGGATAAATAAATGGAACATTTGTTTTTCTTGATAATTATGCGTGAAATGAAATGGAAATAAGAAAGCATGCAAAATCTGTTATCTCTTTTTTCCCCCATACATTTGTCTCTTTCTAATATCTGGATGATGCAACTTCATCAATTGTGACCCTAGGTAACTAAATACGTATTAATATATACCTATGTATAGCCTATCCTATACGGTTTCAGTAAAAACATAACCTATTATACCCAATAATGTAAAGGAGCCTGCATTTGTATGGACCTATATGTAACATAGGCATGGAATGTGTATTAAATGCGTAATTTTGATTGCATCAATATTATGCTGCTTTTTATTAGTAGAAATAAGGTGCACAACGAGAGTACAAAGAGAGCACTCACAGAAATTCGCCTAAACATCGAAGTAACCTTTGCCCGTAGACATAGCAACTTAAGCACTTGACTTGTAATCTACAGGTCTTGGGTTCGAATCCCGCCGCCATGTACCAATATGATTTTCGATTTTTCGAATTTTCATATGTACATTATTTACCCGACGTTCTTACGGTGAAGGAAAACATCGTGATGGAACCTGCACATATCAGCGAAGAAATTCAAAGATATGTGTGAAGTCAACCAACCCGCACTTGGCCAGCGTGGTTGACTATGGCCTAGTCACCCTAACTTTAAGGTAGGCTCCAAGCCCCTCGGTGGGGACGTATAGTGAGCTGGCGATGATACATTGAAATATTTCCTCTAGCTTTGCGTCCCATGCCCTGCTAAATTCACTTCCTTTTATCACGCTTTCCTTGTACAAAAAGGGTGGAAAGGAGAGGAGGACAAATATTCCTTCGGCATTTATCAAGCTAAACGGGGACATGCTTCCATTTGACGCCTCTAATCTACTTCTGTGTAGTGGTATTGCGCGGGGTATTGGAGCGAAGATATTCAAGCGGGCTCTGTTGTGAAATAGTAAAAATAATTACTATTTTGTGAAAGAACTACATTCTTTTTATTATTCTATCCATGTTTTTTATGCTTGCGTCTTTTTCTGTACCTAAGGCCTAAGGCAGCATATCATATTTACTGACATGCTAACTCCAGTAACCGCATTATTCTCATTGGGCCAGAGAAGTTTATCAGACTACAGCTACTTTCTAGGTATCTATCGAGAGTATTTTTATTCTATAACGACTAATTTCTAGTTTAGTAGATCTGTGCTATTCATGTTTTTTATACTCTTTGAATTGAAGGCAAATGATAGCTATCTGTCAAAATCAAGTCAAAATCGTAAAAAAATAAAAAGGTACTGTGCGTAATTTCTTAAATATATTCTATTTAAATTGATTGCTTATATAGTGTACAAAAATTATTATTAACTAAAAGTATTTTAAGAAGTGAGTGTTATTGAAATGAATTATTTTAATTTGAGTGCTATTCGTCTTTAGTGTATTAAGCTGCAGATATTATCGAGATGTACTGTCTCTTGAATTGCGTTTTCAATGTTTTTAAGACGAGTTAAAGCTTACTCGTAATTATCTATATGTAATTTTAATTATTTATATGAAACTAAATCAGTAAATATTTATTCGGAAGAATTGTTCGCCGAATATGACCTTGACTAATTCATCTCAACTAAACGATTACTATGTCTTATATTCCAAAGGTTTACTGACGAAATTAATTTTAATGAAGTATTAATTACTTTTATTTAGAAGTATATTTTATTAAATAAAGTTATATGGAACATATTTATCCGTACAAGGTTTATCACAAAAAATATTCTGTTATTAACCTTGGCACTAATACTAGATTCGATTTGCATTTTATATAAAAAAAATCATAGTACCCTGTAGTAGGTGTTACAACTATGGTAGATTACAGGTAGTAATGTTTTTCTCTGTGTATAAATACTGATATAAAGTTAAAAATTGTATTTTATCCTCCAGGATTGGGGCTTGATACACGATGACTCTGATCGAGGGTGTGGGAGATGAGGTGGTGCAGTTTGTGATATCTGTGCTCTTAGTTATAGTAGGCATCCTAGCATGGTGGTCAACAAATGCTCATCCAAACCGATACCGGCCCGTTATGATGATGAGAACTCGTACCAATCAACCATTAGCTGCCATCACCTTGAGATCAAGTAAGTTTACTGAAAATGATTTAGTAAATAAACATATGAACATTGTTCATCCTTTTTAATGTAAAAAAAGTGTAAGCCATATTCTTAGCATGACAGATAAGTATATGAAAGTTGTGCCACTTGACTTTGTTTGGGTGGAATTAAAAAAAAGAATTAGCCAATCCACTATTACTTACTATTATAGACTTACCGAGTTACGAAGCTCTAAAACATCTGAACAAAATTACATCCTTACAACCTTTCATACTTATAATAAAAGATTCTCATATTGTTTTTTTAATAATTTAAACCTTAGCCTGTAATAATTCTATTATATTTGTTTATTACTTTTTTCCAGGGACAAATTACTTACGGGCCACCAGAACTATAAGGACTGTTTGTATGTATACTTTTTTATTATAATCTTTGTTAAAATATAAATTTGTGCTATTATAAACCAGTATGTTTCTTTTACAATGAACATTTTATTTTATAGCTTTAACCCTTAATGAGATGGAATTCTTTGTAGCAAAAATAAAATTATGTTACCAACACACAAACATTAAAATCTCACATATTTTTCTCTAAACTTGTTCATTACATTTTTTTTTAAATAGTTGTAACACTATCAAATTAAGGGTTGATGTTTTGGTTATTGGTATTTTTGTTTCATTGGTAATTGTTCAAAGGGAGTCCTCCTTTGAGTCCTCTCTTTGAGTAATTACTACAACTGCTTTGTCTTTTCATGGTTACATTTTTTGTATTCATTACTTTCAAATTATTAATCATTTTGGTGGGTAATTAATCTATTTAACACTTTTGGATTTACTTTTACCTTTGCTATCTACATGATATACAAGATATGTTTTATTATAAACTAGCTGGTCCCGTGCGGCTTCATCCGCGTGAAATTAGAAAAACTTTATTTTATTGTTTATATTTGTGAAATGTCAAAATTCAAATGCATAAATGACAACCTTGATGTTGGCAGCTTGTACCTTATGGCCTCTATCTCACATCAGGGTTTTTATTCAATTTATTTACCATCTAAATTTAATAGTGTAAATATATAGCCTAAAGCATGACGTAAGTGCAGGGCTTTTTATTAAAACAAGAATTAACCAAAAATATACATTAATTGCTGACATCTTACGACACAAAGAAGTGTGTGTTTACACTTTATTATATTAGTACAGATATATAAAATGATAATATTTTTACATGATAATGTTATCAACATAATAATGCGATAACTTTGTGAAGATAATTCAAATTAATTCACTAAACAAATAATGTTGATAGAGACAGTAGCTTTATGGTTGTCATAACATATTTTTGCAATTTACAAGACTATTGTCATGGAAATTCTTCTAGTACAAGCTTTACCTTAGTTGCAATACAAATAATAATCTATACAAATATTATAAAGAGGAAAAATTTGTATTTTTATATCTATTGAAATAACTCCAAAACCAATGCAACGGCTAGTATTTCGTTAAAAGTAACAATTTCACCATGTATTTCTTGTATTGTAGTCATTTAACCAATTTAATATGGCCATCAATAAATACTTGCTAGTTGTTTAATTTCATCTCTGTACATACAAACTTTATGGCAGCTCGTTAATTGGCTCAAGACTCTGTACATAACATCATTTTAAGTATACATAATGTAAAAGATTATGGGGGGGGCGGGTACAGTCGCGAAAATCTGTATTGTTCCACTTACAAATTAATTGCTTTCTTATGAAGTCCTTTTTTCCTTTAAAAGTTGCGTCCTATTATTGCATGTTGTCGTAAACCGTACAAAACTTTTTAAGTTGTATTGTTGAATATTGTCAAATTACTCGACTACATACATCTACCCAGATGAATCATTGGTAGTCTTCATGGGTTTTGTATGACTTTGATTCTATATACATATAGGCCATGCATCATTTATATTAGTTTTTATTAAAGAAAATTAAAGTTGTGTGAAACTTCGAAATTACATCTGCATGTTGGAATCGTCAGATAAAACGAGTGTGATCTATACACAATTAACAATCCTTCATTGTATTCATACAGCATCAAGTGCTCGGAGCTCATTGGTCGAGTCCCGCAGAGGTTTCTCCAGAGTCATACCTCTGCTGGAAATGGATAGTATCATTGATGCGGACATGGCTGTACTCGACAATAATCGCTTGCATTTCTATAGGAATATTGATTGTAAGTTTTATTGCTAGCAATTGCCATGCCTGTTCATACGAAAGCAATTTAAAATTTAAAAATAGAACAAAAGTTCTCATGGACTCACACATTGTTTAGTATTTATAAAGTGGCCCAAGTTTTTTCGCTACAACAGTATATCGACCTTGTAATTTGGTTTTATTTGAATCAAATATTTACGGAAAAATATTAACATGCATATGGTGTAAGCACCGAGCGCTTGCTTTGTATGGACCAAACTCAAATAATATTTCCATAAATCATTAAGCCAGTGTTCTGATATCTTCAACCCTAGGTGTGCTGTCCTACAGTATTTAAGATTTCCTTGATTATACCAAATGAAAGAATTATGAATTATGACCAATTTATGTAAATAACTGATATCACATTGCAGGTTTTATAACAATAATTTATTAATGCTTTAATGGTTGGTTTGTTATGTTGGTAATCGTTTGCATTCTCACATAATAATTATAAATATTCAATAAATTGCTTCTTGTTCAGCTTATGTGGAAGTCCAAATAAACATTTACAGTTTGCTTTTATGGATGGGCATTGCAATATACATTACTCATATTGTTTTAGTTTTGAAACATCAAAAAAAAAATACAAAATACTGTATTTTGCTTTTGTGGTTAAGTTTTTGTTTAGTATTTTAAGTTACCGAGGTTTGCCTTGGTAACTTTTTTAAGTTACCAAGGCAAACCTCGGTAAGTAAGTAAGAGGTTTTTACCTCTATAACTTCAAAAAATAATATGTTCCCTTCCCATCAGAGCCCAAAACCACTACAACATAGACCCTTGATAACTTAAAACCTTTATAACTTAAAATGTTTTCTGTTTCTGTATATAAATAAATAAACAATCATTTTACAGTGTCATCTGTAAGCAAAGTTTTCGTGATTGTTAAGACAATTATACACCAATCACTTTTGATAGTTTTAATAATAATTGGTTTACAATGGAGTTTACTTAATTGAATAAAAGTAATTAACGTTCTACTCTAATGTTTTAAATGTAACTCTGTTTGGGGGAAATTATAGTTAAATTCAATAGAAATAAAATAAAATAACAAACATATCTAAATATTTTTACCAATGTAAGGCTTTGCTCGCAGATTTACTGAACACTAAACTATACCAAAATAAAACTATACATGACATTGTAAGCCAGTGTCGTAATATATTATCTTAATTCTATTGAATTTGACTATAGTTGATTTACTGCAACATTTACAGCCTTACAAATTTGGCTTTTATATATATAATCTGAGTTTAATTTCATACCGCGTTTATTTGTAAAGCTGATAGAGTTTAATTGTCCCTTAGGGCTTTCTGTAGATTTATACAATAAAGTATAGACTGAAGCATTTGTTAATAAGCATTAATAGATTGAATGCAATCTACATACTAATATTAATTAATGGTTTATAGCAACTTCCAATAATACCCAACGACCTGTAGAGACTCAAGAACAAGAAACGGAGACTCAGGA
>NW_013525292.1:1883520-1885051 GCF_000836215.1 Papilio polytes
GCGGTGAACGATTCTGCAGAAAATATAACCGCAGTAAATACAAGTGAGAATGTTGATGCAGAAAATGATAGTGGAAATGCAACCGCTGTGGTTGAAGGCAGTGAAAATGCACCTGCAGATAATATAATTGCAGAAAGAGATAGAAGAAAAATACTTATCAAGTTAAAGTATTTGAATGATACTTTAAAAGAGGTTGAAGGTAGCCTTGATGAACTGTTGAAGGATTTCAAATGGTATGTTTTTAATAATAAACTTTTTTGATCACATTGTAAGCTGAACTAATCTCCTTGTTATCTAGAATATATATATATATTGAAAATGTAACTGTCATAATAAGTATTTATTGCAAGAACATTGCGAAAGTGTGGATGGAAGGATGTTTGTTACTAAGTATCTTTAAAACTGCTTAAGGGATCTGGATGTAATTTAGCATAGATGTAGATCATAGCCTTGGAAGAACACTTGGTGTTTTTAGGTTTTTTTTTTTGCTGTTGCTTTTTTTAATTTGGTACTAGTTTTTTTTTTAATTACGTGTGATTGAAATCGCTGGCAATAGTTATGAAATAAATATGAGTTAAGGGCATACAGTTATGTGACAATAAATGTTTCATGAGATTTTTTTGTAAATATCGATTTTTTAGCATATAGCTTTTGTGTGTTTTTCACCCGCGTGAAATTGAAAACTAATACATGTACCCTATGTTACCACTGATAACATAGCTTTTTAACAGTAAAAGAATGTTTATCGAAATCGACTCATTACTCATTTCATTATATACAAAAATACAAATCTTTACTCTTTATAACATAGAATATTAGTATTATATTACCGAGGTTTGTAGAAGGTATAGTTGAAGTTGTGTGTCAGGCGGCACTTCTCCGCGGAGCTGTCAGCGGAGAGCCGCGTGCGGCTGATCTTCAACGGGCGCGTGCTGCTGGAGGAGGCGGCCACGCTGGAGGCGTGCGGCCTGCACCACCGCGCCGTCGTGCACTGCCTCGTGCACCCCAACAGGAACAACACACAGGTAAAACACCTATCCCCAAGGTTCCACCCCTGGTTTGCTTATTAGCAAATTGTTCACCTACTCTCCGTATTAGTGTGGAACTATATTATGGCAGGGCAATGCGGCAGTGCACAGGTATACCTGTTCCCATGTTACATCAAATTAAAACTTTATTTCATTGTTTCTTTTTAAAGTACCACCTTCTTTACAAGTTCGGTGTACTTTATAGGACAACTTGCACTCTTGATATTGCGGTTTTATTGTCTATATTTACAAGTTTTAATTAAAAATGTCAAAATTCAAATACTTTAGACAAAATAGACCTTTACCATTATAGCAGGAAATCGTTCTTTGCTTTATCTTCCGTGTATCGAGAATGATTTTTTTTAAGTAAAACATTGTTATAATACCGTTTACCCTGCTCATAGTTTGTAACTGGTTACATAGAAGGTCATTATTCAGATATATATGGTATGTAAAAAAAACCTCGTGTTTCCAGCAACGAGCCGCGGCGGAGGAGGGTGTGG
>NW_013525292.1:1885192-1894355 GCF_000836215.1 Papilio polytes
TTCTTCCACACTAACCTCTACATCTATGCCAAATTGCATCCAGATCCGTTCAGCCTATCAGGCTACAAATTTTAACAAACATCCATCCAAACTTTCACATATATATTAGTGAGATTATTTTATTGTTTACATTTGCGAAACTCTCATTTCAAATGACAATGAAGATCTTTGACTTTGGATAACTACCGTTACCATGGCAACCTTACTTGATGTCACCTTGTAGTTTTTGTCTTTGTCCTGCATTAATTTTTTTATCTAAATTATTTACTCTCCAAGTTTAATAGCTTGGAAATAAGTAAACGACATAAAGCGTGTCGTAAATGTACGGCTTTTTAGAAAAGTATTATTCCAAAACATACTGTGATTGCTGATTTGCTACATAACTGAATAGTGTGTTTACAATTTATTATATTAGTGTAGAAAAGCTATTAAATAGTTTACTAATGGGGAATATTTCTTTCTCTCTCTCTCTCTCTCCAGATGTGAGTATTCTAACATGTTTACTGCGAGCGCCAGCGTGGCTCTGTTCGGTCTGACTGTGTTCTACAGCGTGGCGATATTCGGCCTCTACCTCTCCGACACCTTCCACGTGGAGAGACGCAACCAGGACGCGCCCCTGCCCCCCAACTAACCCCTCCACATTAACGACAATCTAAAACGTTGCTTAATGTACAATCAGGGAATCTGGCGGTGTTACACTTAAAAAGCTTGTCGTTAAAATGTTTTGCCACCAATAGGACCTAATTTTTGAGCATACAAAAAAGGTCAGTCTTTGGTACATGGTTAATCAAGATATTATCTTTTCGCGTTTTTTGCGTACTGTTATCTAATTGTTTTTTTGTAATAGGAGGAGTTTCGTCTCGAATGAGTTTTTCTGTACGTGTAACACCGCGGATTTCCGCCACTGTACACTCGATCTTGATTTTCTACACATTGTTGGTCGAGTTAATCATTATTACGGGGTAAATGTCCCTAATGGTGATAGATTGCTACATAACATTCAAGTGGTAATCAAATTAAAATCCTCGACTACAGGTTACGACGTTTAATTTGACGGTGTAATTGTAACCTTAATAAAACGGGATTTAATCTCTCGGTAATTTTGCTTTTTAAATATCCATAGACGATAATATCGTCTAAGAGCGGACGCACTCCTTTGTCTAAACTATCGCACAACTGTTGTGCGATTGTCGATTGTTTCGCAGACAATTAGTCTTGGGCTTAAACGGACATGCAAGTGCGCACTTTACTAGTACAATTGGGAAAACGTACTAGTACACACTTTTAGTACCTTTAGTACTTCATATTTGTAAAAACACTATACATGAATAACGAGGGTTATAGATTACTTCACATCAAATTTTAAGCAGGGTCAAACATATGTTATTAGCGAAAACAAATTTAGTTATGAATGATTTTATCCACTTTTGATTCTCGTCATCAAAGGTGGATGCTTTAATCTGGCAAATACTCAATCAAATCAAACAACGAAGAGGCGAACACCGATATCGTGTAGTGTACTAAAAGTACTAAATGTCCGATTAACAGAAGAAGGTAAAGTTACTTTTAGTACAGTCTATCTATCTATTTCTTGTTTATGGCTCTCCCACAGCGGATTGGGACAGTGTCAAGTGTTTGTGGTTTTATTTTAGTACAGTTCCGAGTAACATTACTTTTTAGTACATCGTACGTGTACTACCCAAGACTACAGACAATTCAACTGTTTAGTTGCACATTGGAATCAAAGCGAGACTATTGTACGATAATTTAGTAAAACGTGCGCGCGCTCTAAGAATCATTTATACGAAATATGCTTCAAGCAATAGTAATTGCAATTTACAACAAATGAAGCGAGATTTGACTTGTATTTGTCCTTTTATTTATAAACAACATGCACTTTAATATTGTCGTTTATAAATACTTAAATGTAAAACGGATATGTCTTGTTTGTTTATTATTTTGCAATCTTACTGTTGTTAGTTGTACTCGGATACTTTGAAAATGGCTAATGGAAATCAACTTTTCTTTTAAAATTGGTTAATTTTAAAAAATTTCTAAACTACTGACTATTTTTTAAAATTGTTCTAGTTAAATTGTTACGTTTCTCATTGTATTATGTTTAAAAATAAATGTTATATTTGTATGCTAAGAAAATGACGGGAATAGAAAACATTTTATGGTGAAACAAATTTGCCAGAGTATTGAAATTTTCTGTACTTGTTATCTTTATTCAATGTAAATACCGTGTTTCAAAAGTGGCATTTTCTATAACCTATGTTACATTTCTTTGTATATATTATTTTATAATTTCATTATTTTGTTATAACTCTTTCTTCAACGTCAACCTTAAATAAAAATGTTTAATGTTTTAAAGTTTAAAATCATGGTACAAAAGTAATTTTATTTGTTCCAACAAAATTTCCGAAACAGAATATTAAAAATGATAAGAGGTCTTTATCAAATTTATTATTAAAAAATAATTGCTACTGAACATTCCAAAAATATGTTTCTACTGAAAACGGCAAAAAAATAGATCAATTGAGTAATATGCCTAGAATAGGCAATTCTAGACATACTGGTACATTATATCATTTGACTATACTTTAAAAATTAAAAAAAATGTATTGCCTTGCTGTTTCTGTCTATCCCAATGTATTTTAAATCCGTGAAAATGTACATTTGTTTAAACTACAATTTCTAGAATGTTGATGTCTTGACTTTTCTTACGACGATATATGTTATACGAATATATTAAATGCAGTTCATATTGTGATAATGAAAATACGGCCGAATACTAAAACATTTGTATATGTAACAGCGTCGTAAATGATAAAACCACACTTAAACTCCCAATTACATAAAAAAATTGATCTCTGTCGAAGTGTTAGATTCTTTTAGTATTCGGTCGTTAAAGAAGCAAGATTTTCAAGTAATTTGTTACTGTATCTAGTAATTTGTTCAAATTCTCTGGTATAAAGCAGTCACAATGACATGAAAGTAAATGCTTGCTGCGCAGACATTTAAGAAATATATAGACTGGATATAGGGTACATTTTTTCACCTGTAACGTAATATCTCAATTTGACACGCCGAGACTCTATGTGTTGGAAGGTTTTTACTATCGGATACTACTAGCTCTAGTGAGATTACGTGAAAAATGATCAGAAGTATCAACTAAGCATCCTCTATATATTTCTTGAATCTCTTTGTTGCTACGTCACACGTGTGTGTAGCGTCGAAGGTTCTGTGACGTCATAGCTGTTTGTAAACTTTGAGGTCTCAGGTTATTATATTGGAGTAGTTGTCTTTGAGGTTATGTTAGGCGACTATTGTATTCGCTTATTTATTTAAAGTTATCTCATTATGCTTTCACTCGTGTTTGTGAAAAATGTCTTGTAAATATTATCAAAAAACATTGTTTTTTAGGTTTGTCTTACAAACCAGTATCATAAAGAATCATGTCTTTAATTGTTTGCACATTAAAATATATTTTCAGACTTGTAGCACTAGACACTATCTGGTTTGAGTATTAGAAATGTCTGATATATTCGGTGGTCTGTAATGCAGTAGTTTCATAGCTTACTATGCTTTAATATTTGTAAATATATGCTTTTTGTACGCCACAAGCAATGTTTCAATTTCTTAAAATTTTTAGTTTTAAGTTCTATTGTCGGAATAAAATAAAGTTCCATAATAATCGTATTTGTATTGTAATTTTCTAGGCTCATTATAGTTTTTATTGTAATTTAATTTTAAGATTCTAAAATTATGAATAAACTATTAACTTCATGTTTATATCATGTCTCACTTTGGTAATAAAATTAGTCTTGTACCAACAACTATAACGAAAATTATAGAAAAAAAACCCTTTGCATTTAACTATTCTTTATAAATTACTGCGAAATCGAATCTAATCGATATTGCATCAACAGTATAAAAACTATGGGGTATCCAAAAAAAACCTTCCTGTTATAATCATTTTGGAAAGTATATCAGTAACATACGGAAATAAAAACTACAAAATTGTTTTAAAAAAATAATTTATTTTTAAACAGGTAATTAAGCTATACATTTTGTATACCTTTGGCTTGAGCATTAAAAACGTTTGCAGTTTTGCACATCATACCTGTGAAAGAAAATTCAATCATGAGATACTATTTCTTAAAAATTAAGTTGACAAAGTTTGCAATAATACTTTGTTGCTCGCCGGATTGAGGTTTATTGAAAATTTAAATAACAATAACCTCACCTAGACGAGAACAATTATCTCTCCAAATTACTTAGCCTCATTAAAATTATTTAATAAGAGAATAGGAAAATAATTTGGATGGTAATTATTATATTATTCAATTCTTATTTAACAAAAAAAATTACCTCAATATGTGTTTTCTATAGATACAAGACCTGAAATTAAACAAAAACAATTATTACACAATAGCCTATATAAAATTATTAATATTTTTTTTAATATTTAGTTCAGCCATCCAAGGAAGTTAATAATGCGGTGGTAATCATGGTTTGCGCATTCATAAATGCATTATCATCATTTTAATTATTAAAAAGTCTTCTAGTATTCATAAGTTCTTATAAAATATGGAAAAGGAAACTATATTAGGAATAAAATATTCACCTTTTCAATCATAATCCAGTTCAGACTTTAAAACCAACTGAAAAAATATAAATGTTAAATTAAATCTTTAAAAAGTGTAGATTTAAATAAATAAAAATTACATTTAATACTTACAAAGACTTGAATACAAATATCAGGATTTAAGTAAATAAATAATAATTGTTGTAGTAAATATTTATTTCCCACTTCATACTATCAGTCTGAATAAAACAAACATCAAGCCAGAAATGGTATTTTGTATGTTTATCGTTTGCGGTGCAGCTGTAATGTGTTTCTGCGGATCCAGGTAGCTTTGCGAGAACCTCCCTTGGTCTGCGAGAACCTGTGACCCTTGCCAAGACCACGAGAACTCCTGCCAGCGGACGTGAGACCGCGCATCTCACGATGCTTGTGCACCGCATTCACTATCCAGTTGATCTTGGGATCACGTCGGATAGCCTGAAATGTTGCTAGTGTTATTATGTGACTACTGTAATGTTATCTTTGGTAATGTTTTGTATTAATCAGATAATATGGTAGGTGATTTTACATCAAAACCTTTCAGATTGGTGCATGACAACTGAACTCATCATAGAAATTAAAACTAAGATCCACATGGTTTAGCTAATAGCTAGATGCAATGCTTTTAGTAAAATTTAAAATAAATCATGTCTAAACAAAGCACTATGTTTAACACTTTTTGTACTACCTTCAAAATGTCATGTGGTATTAATAAATGTAGGAAAATACTTTATTCAGGACAGACCATGTGCTTAAATAAAATTACCTTGTGTGAAGGATCAACAAGGATAACTTCATAGTATTTGTAGGAGGAATCTTGCGCGACCCAGTAAGAGTTCAACACTCTCAAGCCTCCACAACGGCGGCCAACACGCTCCTGTAAGCAAACAAAATATTATTTGACGCTGCTATGTATAAATAATTGCTATAACAATCACACTAAATTGAAATTTTGGCCAAAGCCGGTTGTTACTAAGAACACGTTACCTCGGCAATAGACTGCAAGTTGCGTGTAGGTTTCAGTTGGTTGACACCGTGGCTCTTGGGTTTGCCGTAGGTTGCACCCTTGGCAACTGGGCGTTTGCGGCCACCACGGCGCACGCGGATTCTGAAGATCACATAACCTACAAACATTAAAAACATGATTAGTACACTCCACAATGTAATAATTTGCTAACCAAAATAACAGAGAGCAATTGATAACTCACCTTGCTTGGCACGGTATCCAAGTCTCCTGGCTTTGTCGGGCCTTGTAGGCCTAGGAGCACGATGCATACGAGTCAGTTGGCGATACTGCCATACTCTTACACGCAATAGAAAACGCATAACATCGCTCAATTTTTTTCGGTACAGCTCTTGAATATATCTGTACGCACCCATCTTGGGAAGCCTGTGGCAGACCTAGCAACAAAATCAATAACAATTGATCAGAAGTCACATCATCGGTCTGGCCACAAATAGAGCGATTTGAGACCCGCCAGGAATGACATGCTGTGACTAATAAAACTGCAATGAGATAAATTAGATGAAACATATTTAACGAAATACGATAGCACTATTTTACTAAACATTGTACTTTGTAAAACTGTATATCAAGAGTTAAAAATACACTTGGATTACTAGAGAAATTAAAGATTAAATTTACACATACGTCTCACACACTCCACAGGTAAACCGGAAAAGAATAACAGAAAACTAAACGGATGTCGAATTTGTTGCAAAATTAAACCATTGACAACATAACCAATTTCGGTGTTGCCGCTTAAAAGTTTTCAAATTGTACAATCTAAAGTTAGATGAGACAAAATGAATATTATTGTGTGTAGATTTAAGTCATAGGAATACATAGGAGGCGAGGCTAAAATAATTCACACAATCTGTAGGTAAATGCCGTCTACTTTTATTCTCGACATGACAAACACCGTTTTTTTGCTGTTGTAACATTTACTCATTCATAGAGATTATTTGGTAGAAAAATTATTTTAAAACTCTTGATTGAATTGAAATCATGAAAAGTTTAAATAAATAAATAAATGATTACAATTTTTTTAACTGTCGTAAATTAACAATTAAAGTATTGATTGCGAAATTAAAAAAATGTTCGTTACAATTTTCGGACGGAAACAACGGTTAAGTAGTTTTTTTTATAGTAAGCTGCCGCCATCTTGAAGGCGTAATTGTTGTCATGTTTACGTTGTGTGTGAAAGGTGATTTTTGTAATTCTTGAAATAATAACTAGGTAAAACGTTTAAACTGTGAATATTTTTACAATGAAGTTCATTAAATAAATGGTGTGATTCGGTTTTAATGAAATTGTGTTGAAAAAACCTAAATGTGTACAGTACCAGAATAGGCGCCAAATTGATGTCGTTAATGATTTTCTCACTTCCTTTCATGTAATAATATAAATACCCACATGTTTTTAATTTGAATTAGTGGCAGTAATGGTTATATTGTTTTTTTTAGACCGAGGTTAATGTAAGAACTTGGATCAGGTGAATTACAAAAATGTTTTACGCACATTTTGTGCTGGCCAAAAAAGGCCCTCTGGCCAAGATTTGGCTGGCGGCACACTGGGACAAAAAGTTAACTAAGGCTCATGTTTTTGAAACGAACATTGAGAAGTCTGTCGATGGAATCCTTAAACCAAAGGTCAAAATGGCCTTGCGGACGTCAGGCCATCTGTTGCTTGGAGTCGTCAGAATTTATTCCAGAAAAGCAAAATATTTACTTCAAGATTGTAATGAAGCCTTTGTTAAGATCAAGGTGAGATTCTTTGACTTTGACAGGTAAATATTGGATAGGTATAACAACAAAACAGTTGTTATGTATGGCACAAATATAAAATACACTTACAGTTATCAACAACAAAACTGTTTTGTGGATAATTGTTGCATTTTCTAAAGAGTTCAAACAGTATAAAATTTGGTGCCCAAGAAAAACTTATTTAACAAAGTAACACTATTCTAAAGACTAGGATTAAAGGATAATTTTAGTATGACAATAAGTACCTCATTTGTACATACAACAAATATTTCCAAAAGCATTCTCGGCACAAGGCTGAACAATTTTATTTTATTATTTGTTTACATATTATTTGTACTGGTAAAATGGAAGGAATCTTATACAATCATGATTTCAATAAATGCTTCAGATGGCCTTCAGGCCTGGTATGGTGGACTTGCCAGAGGAGCACCGAGAGGCGGCCATGAATGCAATCACATTACCTGAGGTTTTTCATGACTTTGACACTGCAATGCCTGAACTTAAGTAAGTTATCATGTGTTCGCAAATGTTTTTGCAACTATTGCTTATGATGTTAAATAAAATAAATAAAATATGGTTTAGACAAATAGATGTTGATTGTGAATTGTTTTGTACAGAGAATTAACACTTTTTATAATATCAAAAAATAGTAAGTCGGTCTATAATTGTTATTTATTATTCCAATTGCAGTTGTGCTATACTACAAACATGTTATTAATTAATTACTTACCAAATTCTTTTATAAAAATAATTTACTGCAATAATACATTTAAATGTATTATATTGTTTAGGTAATGTTTGAATGTAATCATTTTTATTCACCATCCAGTGAAGTGGACATTGAGGCACAGTTCTCACTGAACCAGTCGAGAGCTGAAGAGATCACGATGAGGGAAGATTATGGTTCTCTGAATCTTGTAACACATGATGATGGTTTTGGAGATATGGGATTTGATACTGATAATCCTGATATAATGAGAGAAGCTATTGGCAATGGAGGTGGTTTGGAACAGGTAATACATACTAATATTATAAAGAGGAAAACTTTGTATTTTTGCATGCATTGAAATAAGTAAAAAACTACTTAGCCAATTTTAAAAATTCTTACACTGTTAAGGTAATTTCTGTAAGTAAGATAGGCTATATCTTTAAATTTCATGTGAACTATCTTGCTAGCAATTTTATTATAATTTATTATAATATAGTTTATAATAACTTTGTTTAAATGTTCAATATATCAAACAAATTTTTACTGTGACCGCTAGTTTTTAGTAAGAGACTTTTTAGTACTGATTTTTTTTGCTCTATGTCAGTATTAAGTTATTTGACTAAAATAAGATGAAGTACAAACAGTAAAATAGGTTTTATTTCAAATTATTTTATGTGTTGATATGTGAAGCAAAAGATTTCTACTTATTTCTAGGAAAATTGTTACACTACTAAAATTGACACGGAAAATATATCCATAAATATTTATTGAAATATGTGACTATGATGGTATTTATTGGTATTGGTGATAGAAAAATATAGTTAATGTGGAGAAAGCTTTTTTAAATGGCCTAGTGATCATCACACAGGGTACCATAGTTTAGACATCAGTCCCCTGTCCAAAGGGGATATTAATATAGTTTTTTAATCTTTCTATGTACTATGGTGGTGTTAATATGAATGGTTAATAGAATCTTTTGTCTCTGTCAGAGTAACTTGTTGTTCGCGGATGGGTCGTCGCTGGAGCTGGGCGGCAAGGAGGCGGGGCCGAGCGCGCCG